>NC_135959.1:75483554-75591054 GCF_053455715.1 Rhinoraja longicauda | reverse complement strand
AAGTCTTAAAATCTGAAGTATTATTTTCATTAAATTGCTGAGATTTCCTCTTAACACTCTGCATTTCCTCATTCTCAATTGTCTTTTGAAAGCCATCAGAGCCACATTAGGTTTAAACATGATAGACTCATCATGCTCTCTCGGGTAATGTGGGCCAATGCTCATTGGATTCAAGCTGTCTCACGGAGCAGACAACAAAGATTTCCTACTTCCTTAAGTATGTTGTATTTTGTTAGAGGAAGGAATTTATCCTTATCCTGCCAGCAAGATACCAAAGCAGGAGAAAAAAACCTCATGCTTTCAGAAGTCTCCTAACAATGTTATTAAAGTTGTCAAAAACATCCATTTTTGATTAGAGGCAGGCCAATATTTCAAACAGAAATAACAAGGCTTGGTGCCCATACTGAGCTACCTACCATTCAGTTATAATGTGTAATTGAAGCAGAACACTGTTACATCGTGTACGATTAGTACTGGGACATTTAAGGGCAGACTTCAGTTTACCAAAGCATCTAAATAATTGGCAGGGGTATTTTCTCCGTAATGAATGATAACAGAGAAAACCACAATCTGGTTTATTTTATGTTCTTCCCTACACGCCAACATCTGAAAAAGATTTGATTTTTTTTTTACAAAAGTTCAGCAGCACATGGTCATTTCTTCTTTTGCCAGAGCCGCTGAGCGAACAGAGTAGCAGCAAATTCCACTCATTAGGGACATTGGTTCACACCCTTTGTGTTATAACAAAGATAGACACAAAATCTGTGGAATTCTCTGCCTCAGAAGGCAGTGGAGGCCAATTCTCTGGATGGTTTCAAGAGAGAGCTAGATAGAGCTCTTAAAGATAGCGGAGTCAGGGGGTATGGGGAGAAGGCAGGAATGGGGTACTGATTGAGAATGATCAGCCACGATCACATTGAATGGTGGTTCTGGCTCGAAGGGCCGAATGGCCTCCTCCTGCACCTATTGTCTATTGTCTATAAAATGCTGGAGTAACTCAGCGGGACAGGCAGCATCTCTGAATAGAAGGGGTGGGTGACATTTTGGGTCGAGACCCTTCCTCAGACTGAGAGTCAGGGGAGAGGGAGACACAGAGATAAGGAAGGGTAAGGTGTGTAAACGAGACATCAAAAGAGATGAGGCTCAAGAGAGATTATGAAATGGATCATTGTTAGCTAGGAGAAGGTGACAACAAAGCAAACAGAGATACAATGCAATCAAGGGGACAGTCAGACTGGTTGGAGAACTGGGAAGGGGAGGGAGAAAGCAAGGGTTACCTAATGTTCAAGGTCAATATGTGTAAAAGCGATGCACATTCAGTAGAAACCGTACTTTGAGTTTTGAATGTTGATCTTTTCCCGGGCTGGCGATATGCGATACGATACTCTCTCGTGACCACGCTGGGCAACGGCAGTGAGCCACAGCTCCCAGTCAGCCTCGCGATCACGAGTGTAAACAACCCCTACTCTACAGTGTACTGTGTTGACAGCATTTTTTAGATACAGGGTATTGTGTTTATTTCACAAAATGCTGGAGTAACTCAGCGGGTCAGGCAGCATCTCGGGAGAGAAAGAATGGGTGACGTTTCGGGTCGAGACCCTTCTTCAGACTGATGTCAGGGGGGCGGGACAAAGGAAGGATATAGGTGGAGACAGGAAGATAGAGGGAGATCTGGGAAGGGGGAGGGGAAGAGAGGGACAGAGGAACTATCTAAAGTTGGAGAAGTCAATGTTCATACCACTGGGCTGCAAGCTGCACAAGCAAAATATGAGGTGCTGTTCCTCCAATTTCCATTGGGCCTCACTATGGCACTGGAGGAGGCCCATGACAGAAAGGTCAGACTGGGAGTGGGAGGGGGAGTTGAAGTGCTCAGCCACCGGGAGATCAGGTTGGTTACGGCGGACTGAGCGAAGGTGTTGAGCGAAACAATCGCCGAGCCTGCGTTTGGTTTCGCCGATATAAAGAAGTTGATATCATATCATCATATCATATCATATACATACAGCCGGAAACAGGCCTTTTCGGCCCTCCAAGTCCGTGCCGCCCAGTGATCCCCATACATTAACACTATCCTACACCCACTAGGGACAATTTTTACATTTACCCAGCCAATTAACCTACATACCTGTATGTCTTTGGAGTGTGGGAGGAAACCGAAGATCTCGGAGTAAACCCACGCAGGTCACGGGGAGAACATACAAACTCCTTACAGTGCAGCACCCGTAGTCAGGATCGAACCTGAGTCTCCGGCGCTGCATTCGCTGTAAAGCAGCAACTCTACCGCTGCGCTACCGTGCCGCCCAGAGCTATCTGGAGCAGTGGATACAATAGATGAGGTTGGAGGAGTCCAGGTATTGTGTTTTATGTTTTTGCATCCCATCATGTCTAAGTTAGGTGGTAGGTTAGGTGGCTATGGTGTTGGGTAGGTTCGGTGGCTATGATGTTGGGTAGGTTAGGTGGCTATGGTGTTGGGTAGGTTAGGTGGCTATGGTGTTGGGTAGGTTAGGTGGCTATGATGTTGGGTAGGTTAGGTGACTATGATGTTGGGTAGGTTAGGTGACTATGATGTTGGGTAGGTTAGGTGGCTATGATGTTGGGTAGGTTAGGTGACTATGATGTTGGGTAGGTTAGGTGGCTATGATGTTGGGTAGGTTAGGTGACTATGATGTTGGGTAGGTTAGGTGACTATGATGTTGGGTAGGTTAGGTGACTATGATGTTGGGTAGGTTAGGTGACTATGATGTTGGGTAGGTTAGGTGACTATGATGTTGGGTAGGTTAGGTGGCTATGATGTTTGGTGGGTTAGGTGGCTATGGTGTTGGGTAGGTTAGGTGGCTATGATGTTGGGTAGGTTAGGTGACTATGATGTTTGGTGGGTTAGGTGTATTAAATGCATTTTCAACTTATGATATTTTTGATTTACGATGGGTTTATCAGAACGGAACCCCATCGTAAGTCAAGAAGCATCTGTATTTCCATCAAAGCTCTGAAAATATAATCTTTACAAGAATATATCCAGTTCTCTTTCTCTTTTCCTCCACTCTTTCAAATGTATATTTTAGAATTTATCAACGCACTGCATTTCAAGAATGTCTCATCTCACCTTAGTTCTTTTTTGCCAGAAGGCGATGGCTTCATACAAGATGTCAACTGTTAAATTGGTCATTAAATAAGTGTGAACAATGAATGGGTAACATGTACAAACTATTTGTTTCAGTACATAAATGGATTTGTTTCAAATCGAGTTCCTGCTCCTCAGTTGCAATATGAATGTTCAGCTCATAATCCGGGGGTCATGTAAGAAGTCTTTCAACTGCACACTCCTGGAATATTTTAGTTTCAGTTCCTGCTAATTCTAAGGCAGGTCATTCCAGTCAGCCTGACACTGCGATTGGAATTTTTCAAGTTCGAGGTCAAGGTTAATATATATATTCCTTTATTCGTCCCACACCGGGGAAATTTACAGTGTTACAGCAGCAAAGTGGATAGCAAGAGATCATTCATTATAAATAAAGATACATAAATTGTCATCAGTTTTCTGTGTGTTCTTAGCTGTTATTGTTGACTGGTCTGCCGGGAGCAGTGCTGGTTGTGCAGTCTCGCAGCAGCGGGAAGGAAGGACCTCCTATATCACTCCTTCACACACTTGGGGTGAAGGAGTCTGTCACTGAAGGAGCTACTCAGTGCAGTGACAGTGTCCTGCATGGGGTGGGAGTCGTTGTCCAGCAGCGATGTTATCTTTGCCATCATCCTCCTCTCTTCCACCGCCTGCACTGAGTCGAGGGGGCAACCCAGGACAGAGCTGGCCTTCCTGACCAACTTGTCGAGTCTCTTCCCTTCCGCCGCTGAGATACTGCTGCTCCAGCAGACCACTCCATAGAAGATGGCCGATGCAACCACAGTGTTGTAGAAGATCCTTAGGAGATCCCCCTGCTCTCCAAAGGACCTGAGTCTCCTCAGCAGATAAAGTCTGCTCTGGCCCTTCCTGTATAGCGCATCAGTGTTTTCAGTCCAGTCCAGTTTATTGTTGAGATAGACACCCAGGTACTTATAAGAATCCATCCTCTCGATGTCCATTCCCTGGATGTTCACCGGTGTCGGGGGGACCTGGCTGTGCCTGCGGAAATCTACCACCATCTCCCTGGTTTTCCCCGCATTGATCCGGAGGCAGTTCCGCTGGCACCAGTCCACAAACTCCTTGATCAGTTCTCTGTACGCCCTGTCCTCGTCGCCCGCGATGAGGCCGACGATGGCAGAGTTGTCAGAGAACTTCTGTAGATAGGAGTCTGCAGAGCTGTGCCTGAAGTATGGGGAGAAGGCAGGAACGGGGTACTGATTGATAGTGATCAGCCATGATCGCATTGAATGGCGGTGCTGGCTCGAAGGGCTGAATGGCCTACTCCTGCACCTATTGTCTATTGTCTATTGTCTATTGTCTATAAGTCCACAGTGTACAGGGTGAACAAGAATGGAGCTAGCACTGTTCCCTGCGGAACCCCAGTGCTGCAGACCACCCTGTCCAAGACCAGGTCCTTTGTCCTCACATACTGTGGTCAGTTGGTGAGGTAGTCCAGAATCCAGGATGTGAGGTGCTGATCCACTCTGAAGGTATTTATTCACAAAATGCTGAAGTAACTCAGCAGGTCAGGCAGCATCTCAGGAGAGAAGGAATGGGTGACGTTTCGGGTCGAGACCCTTCTTCAGACTGATGTCAGGGGGGCGGGACAAAGGACGGATATAGGTGGAGACAGGAAGATAGAGGGAGATCTGGGAAGGAGGAGGGGAAGAGAGGGACAGAGGAACTATCTAAAGTTGGAGAAGTCGATGTGCAAAAACGTTGGCTTTGGTCTCCATACCACGCTAAGGTTATACAAAACTAATACACAAAACTAATTCACAAGACTAATACACAAGACTAATACACAAGAATAGTGAGAGAAATAACTTAACTAACTACTAAGAAAGAGAAAAAAGGCTCAGCCGTGAGCAGGAGCTTCTGCAACGGTTGCCACACAGGGAGGCGCCATCTTGGATCATGCATTTGATCAATCATCATCTCTCAGCCTGCTTGAGAAGCGCCTATTGTGACAGTTTAGTTTAGTGTAGTTTAGAGATACAGCGTGGAAACAGGCCCTTCGACCCACCGGGTCCACGCCGACCAGCGATCCCCACACATTAACACTATCCCACACACACCCGGGATGAATTTATATTTACACCAAGCCAATTAATCTACAAACCTGCGCGTCTTTGGAGTGTGGGGGGAAACCGAAGATCTCGGAGAAAACCCACGCAGGTCACGGGGAAACTCCGTACAGACAGCGCCCGTAGTCGGGATCGAACCCGGGTCTCTGGCGCTACAAGCGCTGTAAGGCAGCAACTCTACCGCTGCACCGCCCTGGTCAGTGTGAAGAGAAATATAAATTGCAACCGCCCCTTGTCTCTCAAGTCAAGGAGGCCACAGGTGGAGGATTAGCAGGAGATCTCAGCAAGGAGAGAATAACTGTATCACAAAGTTCTCCGAGTTACTTCAATATTCCACAAAATGCAACTGGCAACTTCAGACTCTTACTAACCCTTGTTTTCAATTTCCAAATCCTCCCAAGAGGAAGGCCATCACTAATGAGTGGCCACACAAGATGCAGGCTCTCTGTAACTGTGTAACACCACATCCATGCTCACACACTTGTCTTTTGTTTTCTCTCGTTCCACTATTGTGTCAAACAACTGATTAACTCAGAAACTGATTGTTATGTCTGTGTCCCCTTCATAAGCTATTTCACTCAAGGTTAATCTAATACTGGTATTTGAAAATCTATATCAAAGGATTGTAAATTACTGCTCAAAATGGTTCCAGATGTTTTGTAACAGCTCGGTGCTATCAGAAGAAAGGGAATTTCTTTACAGTTGAAAAGGTAAGCTTATGGATTGAGACAGATCTACTGCTAAACCCCGGTGGATTTAATTAACTAAGTTAAAACAGTGCCTGCTCTAATAGAGAGGTCAAACGTTAGAAAAATACAATGATGCTAGTGGCTACATTTGAAATTAAATCTATCTGGCAAATCATTTACAACTTGTTATCAGTTTCAGTGGCACAAATTCATTTGGCACTGTAAAAGGAATGTTTCTCAAGCATCACGGTCTCTCTGATGGTCTCATATGTTCAGTCATGATCAAAAATATGATCAGACAGACAAAGTCAGGTGAAACCATCAAAACTGAACCATTCATGTCATTGTGAACTTCATGAAATTGTTTACAGTGTACTATGTTTACATATTCTGTAAATTCTACATTTACAAGCAAGAATTTCCTGAAAGGTCGACACAAATTGCTGGAGTAACTCAGCGGGACAGTAAGAATTTCACTGTTCTATGTGGGACATATGGCAATAAAACACTCTTGACTCTTGAATCTCTCTTGAACGACGGTTAGAAAATGCATTCACCACGGAATAGATCGGGTAGATGCACAGAGTCTCTTGCCCAGAGTAGGTGAATCGAGGACCAGAGGACATAGAGGTTGAAGGTGAAGGGGAAAAGATTTAATAGGAATCCGAGAGGTAACTTTTTCACACAGAGGGTGGTGGGTGTATGGAACGAGCTGCCAGAGGAGGTAGTTGAGGTAGGGACCATCCCAACGTTTAAGAAACAGTTAGACAGGTACATGGATGGGACAGGTTTGGGGGGATATGGACCTAACACAGCCAGTGGGACGAGTGTATCTGGGGCATGTTGGCCGGTGTGAGCAAGTTGGGACGAAGGGCTTGTTTCCACACTGTATCACTCTATGACTCTATGACTATATTCAATACATTTACACAATGAAAATTATATTTAACAAAGGAAAATAACCAGCAAACTCTTCGTTCAAAATAGTGGGTTATTTAGGACACATTTCCACAATGGTGATAGTAGGAGCCAAATGACCGGAGAAAATGTTAATTCAACAAAGTGCTGGAGTAACTCAGCAGGTCAGGCAGCATCTCAGGAGAGAAGGAATGGGTGACGTTTCGGGTCGAGACCCTTCTTCAGACTGATTTCCACAAAATGCTGGAGTAACTCAGCAGGTCGGGCAGCATCTCAGGAGAGAAGGAATGGGTGACGTTTCGGGTCACGACCCTTCTTCAGACTGTTAACGTTAATGTTAATGTTATGAATGTTGAGGAATTGGTTGGTGGTGATACTAAGTCCATCAACTAGAAGTCCATCAACCAAAGATGGCAATAATTGCAACAGTAAATTTCAATAACTGGAGTATTCAAACCATTAAGTATTCCTAATTAAAACACGACACATTTCATGACTTTTGCATGTGATACCAAGCTACAGCTGTTAGGGGCTGTGCTCCCCACTGTAATACCATCTGCAGGCTTGGATACCTCTACAAACTGACTGTTTACAATATCAAAAGTAGCCTTCAGGTTGGTTATACCCCTGGAGCATCAACTCACTGGGAAACTTCCTCTAGGTGCCTAGTAACTTTGTCATAGTCTGTGAAACGCCTAATATGTTTCTTCTAATCATTCTGTGAAATGCACTTATTGGCAAAGATGCCGGAGGAGCAAGATGGACCACTCGACCCTAAAAACCGTAGTACGTCACGGCGCCATTTTAGAAACTTGCAGAAGCATTTAAAAAGAAAAATAACACAAATCTGTGAATTGATAGATGAGATATATTCTGCATTTTAATGGTATCATCACACATACTGTTCCCCCAAAACATTGATTACACTGCGAGAGGCAGAGAGAACGGTGGGGTTTGCTTACTAAAATGGCAGACATTAAGCTCATTTGAGCAATTAATTAATTTATTTATTTATCATATGTAGACAATAGACAATAGACAATAGACAATAGGTGCAGGAGGACGCCAGACTTGAAGGATAACTATCATAGGTGAAAGATTTTCCACACTGCAGCTTGGGTTATTGCCACTTGGTTCACAATGCAGATACATTAATATCAACCCATCCATCAAAATAACCAAAGAGTCATAGATGGACACGAAAAGCTGGAGTAACTCAGCGGGTCAGACAGCATCTCTGGAGAGTCACAGAGTCGTACAGAAGCAGCCCTTCAGTCCACCATATCTATGCTGACCATCAAACATAGAAACATAGAAACATAGAAAATAGGTGCAGGAGGAGGCCATTTGGCCCTTCGAGCCAGCACCGCCATTCAATGTGATCATGGCTGATCATTCTCAATCAGTACCCCGTTCCTGCCTTCTCCCCATACCCCCTGACTCCGCTATCCTTAAGAGCTCTATCTAGCTCTCTCTTGAATGCATTCAGAGAATTGGCCCCCACTGCCTTCTGAGGCAGAGAATTCCACAGATTCACAACTCTCTGACTGAAAAGGTTTTTCCTCATCTCCGTTCTAAATGTCCTACCCCTTATTCTTAAACTGTGGCCCCTTGTTCTGGTAGGTTGGCACAGGGTCAACGATACAATGAAATGTATTTGACAAGACAACGGGTCACCTCAGCAGTAATATTCCAAGGATAAATAAGATTAAAAAATGACATTAGTAAGGTAAAAAGACAATATTAAAAATAGGTAAAAAGACAGTATTAAAAATAATCAACATGTATGATTTGAAATGTGTTCATGAGTTCAGAAGCCTGATGGCCTGATGGTAGAAACTGTTCTTATGTTGGTGGTACGCACAGCCATACACTTCAGTATAGGCAATTTGCGTACCACACTTCAGTATAGGCGATTTCACCGGAGTGGTTCATAGACATAGAAAATAGGTGCAGGAGTAGGCCATTCGGCCCTTCGAGCCTGCACCGCCATTCAATATGATCATGGCTGATCATCCAACTCAGTCTCCTGTACCTGCCTTCTCTCCATACCCCCTGATCCCTTTAGCCACAAGGGCCACATCTAACTCCCTTTTAAATATAGCCAATGAACTGGCCTCAACTACCTTCTGTGGCAGAGAATTCCACAGATTCACCACTCTCTGTGTGAAAAAAAACTTTCATCTTGCTCCTCTAGTATCTCTGCTTATTGATATCAGTGCCTATTCATAATGAGTCACAATGAATGACTCTGCTTGCAGGCAGGTGAAGAGGCTTCCTAGAACAGCTGAGAATCACATTATCAGAGTGATCTATGTACTCATCAAGGGGAAAGATGTTGGTTTTGATCATTCCCGATTGTATTTTGGATCAGGGTAGCTCTGTGCTGTAAACTCTGCCAATAAGGGGACAATTGCGAAAGAACTAAGGTGTCCTTAATAGAGTTCTTGTCAGATCCGTGATGATGTTTAACAGTAGAGTGTAGGTGAGTGTGGGTAGTTCTTGGCAGAGAGGGTTGCTTCCTTAAGCACATTACTGATCAACTTAAGCTGGCCGTGATGTTGAATTAGAGCCTTATTTACAACAATGACCGTATTGCCAATTCCCACCCTTTGCCACTGGACGTACAGACGGAGAGGGAAGGTTTAGAAGGATATGGGCCAAAAGCAGGTAGGTGGGACCAGCGTAGATGGGGCATCTTGGTCAGCTTGGGGAAGTTGTGCCCATGCTGCAAACTCCACGACTCTAAGTCACTTAAGGGCATGTCCCAGTTACGCGATGTTTTAGGCGACTGCCGGCGACTGTCAAAGTCGTAGCAGATCGCCAAAATGTTCTTTTCCCCCACGACAATGACCACGACAATGCCGAGTCAGGTCGATACAAGTCACTTTTTTTGTGAAACTAGCACCTGGCTAAGAGATTACACCGTCTTCGGAAACATCGCAAAATTCCCACGCTTACCTGACCGTCAAACAGTCGCCTCCAATCTACCTGTCAAATGTCCTGACGGTAAATAAATTGGTTAAACACAAGTATCTTCTGGTATCTTCAAACGCCTTTTGTTAATTTAATATTATGTGCTTCTAAATGCATCTGCGACAACCTAGCAAACCTGGGGACAGCGTGCGACAGACAGCGCCCGCAATAAGCTACGATACCTGGCGACAAGCCAGCTGGCGCCCAGAAATTTCTATCTGGAATTTTTTTCCATGACGCGCCGAGATCCGCTACGATTCATTGAAGACTCCTCACGATCATGCCCACGACACGCCGGCAAACATTCAGCAACAGCCTAGTTACCGGCAGTCGCCTTAAAATCGCCTCAGTGGGACAGGCCCTTTAGAATGGTGTCCTTATACACCAGCCTGAGAAGATTGCTCCCTTCATCTTCACTACTTGAAGAGCAGCATTATAATTTTGTTGTGCCTGCTCCCAAACGTGGCCTACTATGCCTTTCAACACAGTTTGGTTTAGTTTACTTTAGAGATACAGTGGGGAAACAAGGGGCCAGAACAAGGGGCCACAGTTTAAGAATAAGGGGCATTTAGAACTGAGATGAGGAAAAACCTTTTCAGTCAGAGAGTTGTGAATCTGTGGAATTCTCTGCCTCAGAGGGCAGTGGAGGCCAATTCTCTGAATGCATTCAAGAGAGAGCTAGATAGAGCTCTTAAGGATAGCGGAGTCATGGGGTATGGGGAGAAGGCAGGAACGGGGTACTGATTGAGAATGATCAGCCATGATCACATTGAATGGCGGTGCTGGCTCGAAGGGCCGAATGGCCTCCTCCTGCACCTATTGTCTATTGTCTATTGAAACAGGCCCCTGGTCCACCGAGTCCACGCCGACCTGCGATCCCTGTACACTCGTCCTTTCCTACAATCTAGTGACAACTTACAGAAGCCAATTAGCCTACAAACCTGCATGTCTTTGAAATATGGGAGAGAACGCCCCCAGAAGCAATTGGAAAAGACCCACGTGGTCACGGGGATAACGTAAAAACTCCGCACAGACTGCACCGATAGTCAGGAGTGAACCCAGGTCTCTGCCGCTGTAAGGCAGCAACTCTAAGGCAGCAACATCTGTGGGCACCTGAGGCAGACGTGGCAAGGTGTAGACAACATTCAAGACTGGAGTGATAAGAGGCAAGGAACTATTGTGTCACGAACGTGCTCCCTTCTAATGCTTTAGATTGGCTTCTGTGGGCACTTGAGTCCAACCACCCAGGGCTCCAAGGCTCAACAAACTGTGAATCTAGACATGGAGAAAATAAACGGAGTCCAGAGGTGGCGGAGGAGATACCACTCTCAACATCGAGGCAACTTCTGACAGAACGGCGTCAAGGAACCATGGTAAAATCTGAAGTTAATGGGGATCAATGGGAAACACTCCAATGGTTGAAATTATACATCGAACAAAGGAATATCCATTATAAGGTCAGAGGTGGAGCAGTTCGCTGTTTAGTGCGTAGTGGTTCATTCCATTCTCACCTACTCAGTATAGTTTAGTTTAGAGATACAGCGCAGAAACAGGCCCTTTGGCCCACCGGGTCCACGCCGACCAGCGATCCCCTCACACTAACACTATCCTACACCCACTAGGGACATTTTTTACATTTACCCAGCCAATTAACCTACAAACCTGCACGTCTTTGGAGTGTGGGGGGAAAACCGAAGATCTCGGAGAAAACCCACGCAGGTCACAGGGAGAACGTACAAACTCCATACAGACGGCACCCGTAGTCGGGATGGACCCGTAATCGGGCCCCACTGAACCAGGTCCCAGCCACGGACCCCAATGACCCAGGCCCCAGCTGCAGGCTCCACAGACCCTGGCCCCAGCCACGGACTCCACAGACCCAGGCCCCAGCCACGGACTCCATGGACCCAGGCCCCAGCCATGGGCCCCACAGACCCAGGCCCCAGCCACGAACTACACAGACCATGGAGCCATAGGCCGTGGGCTCCCCAGACCCAGGCCCCAGCCACGGGCCCCACAGACTCAGGCCCCAGCCACGGACTCCATGGACCCAGGCCCCAGCCACGGGCCCCAATGACCCAGGCCCCAGCCACAGGCCCCACAGACCCAGGCCCCAGCCACGAACTACACAGACCATGGAGCCATAGGCCGTGGGCTCCCCAGACCCAGGCCCCAGCCACGGGCCCCACAGACTCAGACCCCAGCCATAGGGTCCACAGACCCAGGCCCCAGCCGCGGGCCCCACAGACCCAGGCCCCAGCCACAGGCCCTACAGACCCAGGCCCCAGCCGTGGGCCCCAATGACCCAGGCCCCAGCAGTGGGCCCCAATGACCCAGGCCCCAGCCACAGGCCCCACAGACCCAGGCCCCAGCCACAGGCCCCACAGACCCAGGCCCCAGCCACGGGCCCTACAGACCCAGGCCCCAGCCACGGGCCCCAGAGATCCAGGCCCCAGCCACGGGCCCCACAGTCCCAAGGGCCATAGGCCACGGCCTTCGCCGACCCGCGAGGCTCCAGCCGTTAGGCTCTGGCCTCGGCTTCTCAGCGGCACCTCCGGAAGGCATCCTGAGTGTAAGTCAGGGATGAAACTGAGATGAGAAAAATCTTTTTCACGCAAAGAGCTGTAAATATGTGGAATTCTCTGCCATAGAGGGCAGTGGAGGCCAATTCTCTGGATGAATTTAAAAGAGAGCTCGATAGAGCTCTGGGGGCTAGCGGAATCAAGGGATATGGGGAGAAGGCAGGCACGGGTTACTGATTGTGGATGATCAGCCATGATCACAATGAATGGCAGTGCTGGCTCGAAGGGCCAAATGGCCTCCTCCTGCACCTATTTTCTATGTTTCTATGTTTCTTTGAATCCAGGGGACCATTATAGGATAGGATTGCTTTATGAGCCTGCAGAGACTGGATCGGCTGAATGACCTTTTTTATATGTAAAGGAAATATTGGATAATTCACAAAATGCATTGTAGTTACTCTCCTGGGCTCCACCTATAGAGCCTCCCAAACCTGCTACTCGCATCATCAGACGGACAAGGGCAATGGATGGATGGGGAACACCACCGAGTGCATGTTTCCCCTAAATCATCCTCACTTGGAAATATATCACTGTGCTGCCACCAGCACTTGGCCTTAATCCTGGAACCTGATATCCAAAGGTAATGTAGGAATGCCTTCACCAGAGAAACGTTTGCAGAAGGCCGTTCACCACTTTCCGTAAACGGCTTAGGGGTGGATGAGACATATTGGCTTTGACAAACTGACAATGCCAAAACCTCAGAGAAAGTAAATGTAAAGAAAGCACTTTCCAGGAGTCTTCACCCTTTGCTTCTTCCTGTATGTTCTGGGTTGTCAGTCATCAGTGGCTCAGAGGCCCCTAATTCAAATCCGGGCAGATTCAGTGCGTGAGAAGTGGGGGATTTCTAACCTGCTTTGATCTGCGACTATTGATATTGATTTGTAACGGTGCCCTGGATATGAATAACCAAGACCGAAACATTTCCTTAATAGGATTTGTCTTGTTAATCTGATCTATCAGGGATTGAGTGTATGATGGAATAAATTACTTCAGTAGCCCTTGGGTTCAAATGCAGGTTAAATGTCTCAGTATGGTATATCTATCTGAATGTCTAACCAGTATCATTAACTGGTGAGTGGGTAATCAAGATCATCTTTCTTGAAAGATGATTTTAACTAAGTCTTCATCTTGAAACATTGAAGGTATTTATTCACAAAATGCTGGAGTAACTCAGCAGGTCAGGCAGCATCTCGGGAGAGAAGGAATGGGTGACGTTTCGGGTCGAGACCCTTCTTTAGACTGAATCTTGAAACATTGACTCTATGGCGAGTCCGAGACTTGTAGTTGTGGATGAAGTTTATTGCAACCGCAATACACGAATACAGAATCAAAACAACAAGTCGCAGGACAACCAATATAAACTTACTGTCTTCCTTGAAGACTCAAACGAACTAACTCAATCGGGCGCCAAACGCACCCATGACATCGCTGACCAATCAGCGATGTCCTTCCCTGGACCAATCCCCATGGTCGCGTTCCCACGTGACCTCGCTGGCCAATCCGAGGGTTCGACGACCTAGACCATTCTCCATGGTCGCTACATGACCCCCCCCAGAACCCGAGGTGCGGAACCTAGCTGGGAGCCTGATTTCGCGACCACAACGAGTACGGAGAGGGACAGCCTGAACCACAGGAGCCGGAGGTTCCGGACTTGGTGGAACAGCCGGAACGAGAGGTTCTGGAGGAACTACCGGCACGGGGGGCTCCGGAGGAACTGCCGAAACGGGAGGTCCTGAAGGAACTGTCAGAACGGGTGTTTCTGGCCTGGGCGGAACTAACGGAGGTCGGCCTCTCCGAGGGGTTTGACCGACCAAAACTGGTTGATCCGGGTCCAAATGGGCAGGTTTGAGCCGGGCCACCGAGACGAGTTCGCTCTTGCCGCCCATGTCTAAGGTGAAAGTAGCCGTTCCCTTACGTAACACCCGGAACGGCCCTTGATAGACCCTCTGCAACGGGGCGCGATGGGCATCCTTACGCAGAAAAACAAACTCACAGTCTTTCAGGGCAGCCGGTTCATGCACCATGGAACACCCATGGCGTGAAGTCGGCACTGGAGCCAGGGAGCCCACCCGTTCCCGGAGAGATGCTAACGCTGATGGGACCGAAGGGAGCAGGGCTGAAGGGTCCGAAAAAAGGTCTCCGGGTACTCGAAGTGTCGAGCCATATACTAGCTCTGCAGACGACGCACCGAGATCTTGCTTAGGAGCAGTCCGGATGCCCAAAAGAACCCAAGGGAGTTGGTCCACCCAGTCCGGGCCTTCAAGCCTTGCACTGAGGGACGCCTTAAGTTGGCGGTGGAACCTCTCTACGAGTCCATTTGCCTGGGGGTGATATGCAGTTGTGGGTTGTAACTTGGACCCGTACAGTTCCGCCAGCGCGGCCCAGAGGGACGAAGTGAACTGTGGCCCTCTGTCAGTGGTAATGACTGCCGGGACCCCAAAACGAGCTACCCAATGGAGGGCCAAAGTCCTAGCACAAGACGCTGACGAAATATCAAACAATGGAAAAGCCTCTGGCCACCGGGTGAACCGATCCACCACCGTGAGGAGGTGGGTGTAGCCCCGGGAGGAAGGCAAAGGTCCGACCAAATCCACGTGGATGTGAAAAAAACGAAAGGGCGGGACCTCGAAATCCTGTACGGGGGGCTGGACATGGCGCTGGACTTTAGCGGTCTGACAGGGCACGCAGGAACGTGCCCATCCCGCTACCTGTTTTCTCAGGCCATGCCAGACAAACCTCGCTGCTACCAAGGCAGAGGTGGAGCGGATGGACGGGTGCGCCAACCCGTGAATGGCATCGAAAACCCGGCGCTGAAGGGAGGGCGGTACTACCGGCCTGGGGCGAGGAAGAGAAACATCGCACCAGACTTTCGTGCCCTCCGACCCACAAGCTACCTGGGCCAACTTCAATCCCGAAGTGGTGGACTGGTACGTCGAAACGGTATCCGCCAGGAGCTGTGCCTCCGCAAGCTCCTGGGGATCCACTTCGCAGTCCACCGCCGAAATAGGGGGAAAAGCAGGTCTAGACAGGGCGTCAGCAACGGCATTCAGCTTACCCGCGATATGACGGACATCTGTGGTAAATTCTGAGATAGCCGTGAGGTGCCGCTGCTGGCGGGCCGACCATGGGTCAGACAATTTCAAAAAAGCGAATGTTAATGGCTTGTGGTCCGTAAATGCCACAAATGGGCGGCCCTCGAGGAAATACCTGAAATGACGGACAGCTAAATGGAGAGCTAGAAGCTCTCGGTCAAATGCGCTATATTTCAGCTCGGCCGAATTTAGTTGCCGGCTGAAAAACGCTAAAGGCTGCCAACGGCCACCAACCTGCTGCTCCAGAACTCCACCCACCGCCACGTCCGAGGCGTCGACCGTCAGGGCCGTGGGGGCTGAGGGGCTCGGATGGACCAACATGGTGGCGTCTGCCAAGGCTGCCTTAGCTGCCGTAAAAGCCGACTCTGCGGCCGGGGACCACAACAATTCTACTGGATTACCTGCAAGGCATTGGAAAAGCGGGCGCAGGACTCGCGCCGCTGCCGGAACGAATCTATGGTAGAAATTAACCATGCCAACGAACTCCTGCAGCCCTTTTACTGTGGTGGGCCTGGGGAAAGCCCTAATAGCCTCCACCTTCTCTGGCAAAGGGGCAGCGCCGGCAGGGGTAATTCTATGCCCTAGAAAATCGAGAGCAGGGAGGCCGAATTGACATTTGGAGGGTTGAATAATGAGCCCGTGGTCTTGGAGCCGCTGGAACACGGTCCGCAAATGGGCCTGGTGTTCCTGCACTGAGGGGCTAGCTACCAGGATGTCGTCTAGATAGATAAACAAAAAGGGTAAACCCCGGCCCACGCGGTCCATCAGTCGCTGGAAAGCCTGTGCCGCGTTCTTTAAACCGAAAGGCATACGCAACCATTCAAACAACCCGAACGGAGTTATAGTTGCAGTTTTTTGTATGTCCTCCGGTCGCACCGGAATCTGATGATATCCTCGCACCAAATCGATTTTGGAAAACACTACCGCACCTTCCAGCCCAGATGAAAAGTCCTGTAGGTGCGGTATGGGGTAGCGATCAGCCGTGGTGACAGCATTGAGACGCCGATAATCGCCACATGGCCTCCACCCCCCAGATGCCTTGGAGACCATGTGTAACGGCGAGGCCCACGGGCTGTCAGACTGACGGACAATTCCCATTTCCTCCATCTTCCTGAACTCCTCCTTTGCCACCACCAGTTTGTCTGGCGGCAGTCTCCTGGCCCGAGCGAAAACGGGAGGGCCTTCGGTGTGGATGTGATGGACCACACCGTGTTTAGCCGAAGGTGCGTCGAAACGTTGAACGAGCAGCTCTGGGAACTCGGCCAGAATCGCAGCATATGAGTCGGGGGCCGCGACGACGGCCTGGACAGTAGGGCTGAGCGAGGAGGCGATTGTCGGAGCGACGTGCTCGTCTTCGGCGGAAGGTCGGAGGTCGTTACCGCGGACATCAGGAACCAGTGAAAAAGCCCAGAGAAAATCTGCGCCCAGGATCGCTTGTTTGACGTCGGCTATGATGAATGGCCATTCGTACGTGCGGAGGCCTAAACTCAGGGACATTTTCCGTGTACCGAACGTGCGAATTGGGCTGCCGTTCACCGCGATGAGGGTGGGACCTGTCTTACCCGATCTGGTTTCGAGGTCGGTCGGCGGCACTATGCTGACGATGGCTCCCGTGTCTACCAAAAATTCTGTGTCCGTGAATCGATCATGGACATAGAGGCGCCGGTTCTGGCCAATCGTAACTGCCCCTATGTACGATCGGCCGAGGCATTTCCCGCGAAGGTACAAGGCAAACGGCAGTTGCGGGATTCGTTACCCCATCGTAGGTGATAATAGCACCAGCCGCGCTTGTGCGGATCTTTTTGGCGGGCTTTCGGAGAATTGGCGGGAGACGTGGCGCCATCTTGCCGTCGCTGTGGCGTGGTCGCCGAGGTCGAGACTTTGTTGATGGAATCCCCTGCCTTGTTTTTTCCCGCTATGAGCGCGTCCGCTTTCGCTGCATATGCTTCGGGGTCCTTAAAAGAACAATCCGTAAGCAGCAATCGGACATCCTCGGGGAGTTTTTCGCGGAATGCCTGCTCAAACATCGGGCAATCCGTATGCTCACCGGCTAGCATCATCATTTCGGCCATGAGGACGGAAGGCAGTTTGTCTCCAAGCTCCGGTAGGTGCAGAAGTTTTGCCGCACCACCATGCTTTTTTAACCCGAAGGTCCGCAGTAATACCTTCTTCATGGTTTCATACTTGTCTTCCGCAGATGAATTTATTATGAACCGCATCACGCGCTTGGTTGTGTCCGGCGATAGCGCGCTGACGAGGTAGAAATACTTCGTGGAATCATCCGACACCTTCTTTATATGGAAATGGGCCTCGGCGTGGATAAACCAAGCTTGCGGTGCGTACGTCCAAAATAACGGAAGATGAACGTCCGCCGCGCTTGACTCCGGTGTGCCCTGCTCAGTCATCGTCAACGAGGCGTCGGGTTTTTCTCAGTCGGTGATCGTCCAGATCACGTCGGGGTCACCAATATGGCGAGTCCGAGACTTGTAGTTGTGGATGAAGTTTATTGCAACCGCAATACACGAATACAGAATCAAAACAACAAGTCGCAGGACAACCAATATAAACTTACTGTCTTCCTTGAAGACTCAAACGAACTAACTCAATCGGGCGCCAAACGCACCCATGACATCGCTGACCAATCAGCGATGTCCTTCCCTGGACCAATCCCCATGGTCGCGTTCCCACGTGACCTCGCTGGCCAATCCGAGGGTTCGACGACCTAGACCATTCTCCATGGTCGCTACAACTCTCTATATTTTACTTAATTTCTTTAGTGTTTCGGACGATCTTTCCTTTGTTCGCCAGCACTAGTTTAGTTGAGCTTTAGAGACACAGCATGGAAACAGGCCCTTCAGCCACCAAATCCATGCTGACTGCCCATCACTTGTTCGCAACAGTCCCGTGTTATCCCGCATTCAAATCCACTTCCTACACACACTAGGAGTAATTTACAGAGCTCAAGTGACCTACAGGTCTTTGGGATGTGTTGCAGGAAACCAGAGCACACGGAGGAAGCCCACCTGGTCACGGGGAGAACATACCAACTCCAAATACAGGCGGCATCCAAGGTCAGGATTCAACCCGGGTCTCCAGCTTTGTAAAGTAGCAGCTCTGCTAGCTGTGCCTCTGTGACTAAATACAGATGAGAATATTGAGTTGAGTTTAGTTTAGAGATCCAGCACAGAAACAGGCCCATTGAGTGCTCAGCGACCAGCGATCCCCGCATATTAACACCACCTGACACTAAGGACAATTTGCTTTACATTGAGACCAAGCCAATTAACCTACAAACCTGTACGTCTTTGGAGAGTTGGAGGAAACTGAAGATCTCGAAGAAAACCCACGCAGGTCACGGGGAGAACGTACAAACTCCATACAGACAGCACCCGTGGTGGGGATCGAACCTGTGTCTCTGGCACTGCACCACCTGCAATATTGTATGCATGTACACATTCCTCTGTATATTCAACACCATTGAAGTCAATGGAACTGAATTTGCCGTGTCGAACACAGCCGGCAACCAGTAGCTCTGCACATATTTTTCACTGGTAACAAGAAATTAATTCATCTTCCCCCTTGGCGATACAATTTCTAAAACACAGCAAGATTTAATGTCAGGGATCAGAACGTTCTGTGTGGAAGGGGGTGAAATCACAATTTTAACTGAAAATAAATTATTTCCACTCTTCATGAGCTCTGACAGCTCCTGCTTGGGAGGTTTTGGTTATAAAAGAGCACATATTACAATTGGTCCTGTCAATTCACGTACTTAATTTAGCTAATTTAGCTAATTTTGAGCTACTTAAAAGCAGCCATTAATATATGTTAAGATTCCATTGCATATCACAGTACCAAAAGAAATTTAATCTGTCTATACTTGTTTTTAGATTTAGATTTAGAGCCGAGTCCACGCCACCCAGCGATCCCCACACATTAACACTATCCTACACACACTAGGAACAATTTTTTTTTACATTTTACCCAGCCAATTAACCTATACGTCTTTGGAGTGTGGGAGGAAACCGAAGATCTCGGAGAAAACCCACGCAGGTCACGGGGAGAACGTACAAACTCCGTACAGACGGCGCCCGTAGTCAGGATCGAACCTGAGTCTCCGGCGCTGCATTCGCTGTAAGGCAGCAACTCTACCGCTGCGCCACCGTGCCGCCCGATGGGCTGTTTCCTTTATCATCGTTACATTTTTGCATATCTTTCATTCATTTGTTCTATATCTCTGCACATCACCGTCTATATCTCTCGTTTCTCTTTCCCCCGACTCGCAGTCTGAAGAAGGGTCTCGACCCGAAACATCACCCATTCCTTCTCTCCAGAGATGCTGCCTGACCCGCTGAATTACTCCAGCATTTTGTGTCTATCGATTGTATTAAAAATCAGATCACATTCGCTTCGGGAAATCTATGTTAATCTTTGGTCTTCCATGCAAACTCAAGGTTTCCAATCTTGACCAGTGACATCAAACATGATGGAGTGCACATCCTGGCATCATTTGCACAAAATTAATCTGCACATCTGTGGCTTTTGAACTGGAAGAAATTTCTGCTAAACTCAGTTTTAAATGTACAGCTCCTATTTGTGTGGTTATGTGCCAATGTTCATTCGTAATTCCCACGAGTGAAAACATTTCAGCATGTCCCCCTTCAAACCCCATAGGATCTTATATGTTTGAGAAAGTTTACCCTTAAGGCCTTGTCCCAGTTAGGCGATTGTTTAGGCGACTGCCGGCGACTGTCATGGTCGTAGCAGGTCACCGAAAAACTGGTGACTGGACCCCCCCCCCACGACAATGTCTACGACAAGCTACAACAACCCACCACCTAGTCGACGTCAAGCTACGGCAAGCTACGGCAAGCTACCGACAACCGGCGACCCAATCATCGCAAGTAGGACGTCCACCTACGACCGCACCTACGACAACCTACGACCACACAGGCGGCAACCTACGGCAACCGAAGTCAACCTACGTCCACCCGCGACAAGCTACGACAAGCTATGACCCTGAAAACCGAAGACAACTGAAGACAATTCACGTTTCACCCACTTTCCCTATAAAAGAGGGTGTACGGTTGGGTTTCCAATCATTCTGCATCATGACTATTTGAAAGTGATGCCATGAGAAACTACTCTGAAATACAATAACTTCATACATCAATTTTCCGTCACAATGTCAAGAATTTCCTTTATTGATATTCAAACAAAATGTTTTAAAAGGTTGATAAGAACGTACAACATTGCATACAAAGATATTGTGATAAACTTCAATAAATTTCAATAAACTTCAAACTTTAAAATTCAAACTTTAAACAGAATACAAGTGCAAAAACATACAAAACCCAACATCATTTATGGACACATTACACTGATGGGTGATCAGATCAAGTCCACACTTGGAATTCACTGAAGTCAGCACCGACGACAACCTACGACAGCGCCCACGTCAGGAGACGTTAAGCTACGATCATTGGCGTCTGACCAACAGTCGCCGAAATTTTCAAGCCTTCACAAAATCCAGCAGCGACCAGAAAAACGCTACGACTCTTTGGAGACGACTCACGACCGTGCCCGCGACACCCAGGTGACCGTGTGGTGACAGTCTAGTCGCCTGTAGTCGCCTAAAACATCGCCAAACTGGGACAGGGGCTTTACTCTCCTAAACTCCAAGGAATACAGGCCCAAACCACCTTGCCTCTTCTTGGTGACAAATCTGTCTCAGCGAACTAACTCCAATGTCACTCCAACCCTTTCTTTTAGGAAAGATGAACTGCACCTGCATGAAAGATTCTAGGAGTGGCCTCACCAATGTCTTGTTTCAATGTTACAGAAGATAGACAAGAAACGCTGGAGTAACTCAGCAAGACAGGCAGCATCTCTGGAGAGAAGGGATGGGTGACGTTTCGGGTAAAGGTCCTTCTTCAGGCAGAGTCAGGGGATAAGGGAAATGAGAGATCAAGATGGTGATGTAGAGAGATACAGAACAAGTGAATGAAAGATATGCAAAAAAATAACGATGATAAAGGAGACAGGCCTTTGTTAGTGTTTGCTAGGTGAGAATGAGAAGCTGGTGTGACTTGGGTTGGGGAGGGATGGAGAGAGAGGGAATGCAGGGGTTACTTGAAGTTAGAGAAATCAATATTCATACCACTGGGCTGTAAGCTTCCCAATCAACCTCAGCACTTGGGAGTCTCTTGCTCTGGACCGTCCAACCTGGCGTAGCAAGCTCACCACAGGAGCCCGTGCAGCAGAGAACAGACGCACTGCAGAGGCCCAGAGGAAACGCACCGCGCGCAAGGCCCGGGCTACCTCCACTTCCACTGCAGCACCCATCCACTTGTGTCCTACGTGTGGGCGTGCCTTCCGGGCCCGGATTGGCCTCACCAGTCACTTCCGGACCCACACTCACCAATCCTCCAACTGAAAGTGAAGTCATGGTCATTTTCCAACCCGAAGGACGAACAACAACAAGATATTAAAACAACTAGCCTATTATTATTAAAATATTAAAATATTATTATGATATTAAAACAACTACCATGTCTTCCGTCTCCCTCCTATCTTTGAACAAGGGAATCACACTGGCTGTTTATCAATCTCGTACCTTCCTGGAATATACTGAGCGCTGACGCGGAATAATTTCAAACAATGAGTCCACTTTCACTGCATCCACTTGAAGGCAAGTCAATGTGTCCCAATGATTTGTCTGCCATTACCCCAGTAAATGTATCTGATACTTTGGCACAGCGATAGAGTTGCTGCCTTACAGCGAATGCAGCGCCGGAGACTCAGGTTCGATCCTGACTACGGGCGCCGTCTGTACGGAGTTTGTACGTTCTCCCGTGACCTGCGTGGGTTTTCTCCGAGATCTTCGGTTTCCTCCCACACTCCAAAGACGTACAGGTATGTAGTTTAATTGACTGGGTAAATGTAAAAATTGTCCCTAGTGTGTGTAGGATAGTATTAATGTGCGGGGATCGCTGGGTGGCGCGGACTTGGTGGGCCGAAGGGCCTGTTTCTGCGCTGTATCTCTAAATCTAAATCTGAAGTCTAAAAAATGATTGGGATTTTTACTGGATCCTCTCTCCTACTTTTATATTAACCATTCTGTTTTCTTGGGATATTTGCAGAGTCCACCACAGTGAAGATCGATGAAAAAAACATACCTGTTTTAACATACCTGCCAATTTTTTGTTTCCTGTTATTAATTGACCAGTGTTGTTCTCTGGCAGTGCTGTCTGTACTTTAGCCATCGTCTCCCTATTTACATATCCATAGAAACTCTATCTGTTTGTTTTCATATTACGCACAGGTTAGGCATATATCATACATTATGCCCTTATTTAAATAGGCAACGTTGGGCAAGCTTTTCACACAGAGGGTGTAATGAGCTGGGAGTGGAATGAGAAAGTGGTAGGGACAGGTACAATGACAAAATGTAAGACCTATTTGGACAGGTACATGGATAGAAAAAGGTTAGAGGTTTATGGGACAAACGCAGGCAAATTGGACCAGGTCAGGTAGACAACTTGCTCACAATGGAAGAGTTGGGTCAGTGAACATGCTATAACTCTAATTATACAGCAATCATATGTGTATTTTTGCGTCCAATCTCTGCCCCATAAAGGTGGGCAGCACGGTGGCACAGCAGTAGAGCTGCAGCATCACAACGCCAGAGACCCGGGTTCGATCCTGACTACGGGTGCCATCCGTGTAGAGTTTGCATGTTCTCCCCGTGACCTGTGTGGGTTTTCTCCACATGCCAAAGATGTGCAGGTTTGTAGACTAATTGGCTTCTGTAAATGGCCCCTAGTGTGTAAGATGCGAACGTTGAGTAACATAGAACTTATATAATATGATATAATGTGATCACTGGTCAGTGCAGACTCGGTGGGCCAAAAGGCCAGTTTGCTTCCTGCACCTCTAAACTGAACAAAACTAAAAGTCCCAACTTTTCTTGTCATTCTCTTGTCATTCTGCCTTAAGATGGTATATTCTTAATATAAAGATTTCATCCACTCCCATATTTTAAAGGTGTCACTGGTAATCTTGGTATATTCCTGCTACTGAGAATACAATACAATACAATACAATACAATACACTACAATACAATACAATACAATACAATACAATACAATACAATACACTACAATACAATACAATACAATACAATACAATACAATACAATACAATACAATACAATACAATACAATACAATACAATACAATACAATACAATACAATACAATACTATACTATACAATACAATACAATACAATACTATACACTACAATACAATACTATACAATACTATACAATATACAATACAATACAATACACTACAATACAATACTATACTATACAATACAATACAATACAATACTATACACTACAATACAATACTATACAATACTATACAATATACAATACAATACAATACAATACATTACAATACAATACAATACAATACAATACAATACTATACTATACAATACAATACAATACAATACAATACTATACACTACAATACAATACTATACAATACTATACAATATACAATACAATACAATACAATACACTACAATACAATACTATACTATACAATACTATACAATACAATACAATACAATACAATACAATACAATACAATACAATACAATACAATACAATACAATACAATACAATACAATACAATACAATACAATACAATACAACACAATATATCTTTATTGTCATTGTACAGGGGTACAACGAGATTGGGAATGTGCCTCCCATACGATGCAATAATTTAATTAGCTAGTCAGTATTAATTTAAACAACCCAATGAAACAAATTGGAACAGTTTTAAAACAGAATAAAGTGCAAGTAGATCTGTGCCGGTTCACTGTGCGATGTGACCATCCGGCTCAGCAGGACCGGTTCATAGCAGTTATGGCCCTGGGGATGAAGCTGTTCCTGAGTCTGGAGGTGCAGGCTTAGAAGGCCTTCTATCGTCTGCCCGATGGTAGAAGTTCGAACAGACTGTTTACAGGGGTGTGAGAGTCTTTGTAGATGCTGGTGGCTTTTCTGAGGCATCGTGTGTTGTAGATGCCCTCCAAGGCTGGTAGCTGTGTAGAAGATAAAATTACAAAGTTGCACAATGAACTATCCCCACTTTGAACTGAATTTGAGGTGAACTGTTTAAACATGACTCAGTGGAATGGAATGCAATGGATTCCCCTTTATAGATTTTTAAGGCAAGATCTTGAAAAGTAAAAATTTCAACATGAACTTCTAATTACTTTGACATCATGTTTGACTTTCATAATTGTTAGCCTGTTGTAGAAGAAAAAGATGGAATTACAAAATAAAACCTGGTTACAATAACCTTCTAAGCTGTTTGCCACAAATGGTATTTGGCTCTCTGCTGGAGATTCTATTAGCTTTCTCTTAAAGGAATTTCAGATATGCTATTGGGTATTTAGGTTATGAACAAAAATCAGGAAAACGTGCTTAAAAACACTTTCAGGTTTAATGGTTAATATTGGTTTGTGCATACAATAAATTACCCTCAATTATCTCTACTTGTGAGAATTGACTATCCTTCAATTAATAAAGGTATGTCACAGGGATAGAGTTATGAATACTATCGCCTGTGCAGTTTTGCCACACCATCAACTAATTATTAATCTCAGGCATTAAAGTTGCAGACAAGTAGTATAAGAAAATAACTGCAGATGCTGGTACAAATCGAAGGTATTTATTCACAAAATGCTGGAGTAACTCAGCAGGTCAGGCAGCATCTCAGGAGAGAAGGAATGGGTGACGTTTCGGGTCGAGACCCTTCTTCAGACAAGCTCATTCTAACGTGTTCAATTCTGGGCACCATGTTATGAGAAGGATGTCGTCAAGCTGGAACAGGTACAGAGAAGATTTACCAGGATGTTGCCAGGACTAGAGGGTGTGAGCTTTTGGCAGAGGTCGAGTCGGCTGGTTGACTCTGCTCCTTGAAGCGTAGGAAGATGAGGGGAGATCTTATAGAGGTGTATTAAATCATCAGAGGAATAGATCGGGTACCTGCACAGAATTCCACAGATTCACCACCCTCTGACTAAAGAAATTCCTCCTCATCTCCTTCTCAAAGGAACGTCGTAAAATATTGAGGCTGTGACCTCTAGTCCTAGACTCCCCCACTAGTGGAAACTTCCTCTCCACACCCACTCTATCCAAGCCTGCCATGTCCATGCTAGTCATGTGCGGCACGACGAGTGCTTGTTACTGAGCTGTACTGTTCTGTATTATATTTTTAAATATATTCTAGGGTGCTGTTTATATTAACCCTTAGGGAGTGTAATGGCAAAAAAGTCAAAGGGTTAAAATACCTCCGACTGTTTCGTTGTATGATACAGCTAATATGTTTTAAATAAACTAAACGGAACTGAACTAATATGTTTTAAATCATTGTGTAGAATATTCAGTTCAACTGCAACCTATTCAGCTCATTGGTTAACGGTTCAGTCTGAAGAGATATAGTGTACATATTTAATGAATCTCTTTAGCAAAATTCTAATGAACCGCTTTGCAAAAATAAACAATTGTCATCGTGATATCTTGCTAAACATGAGCACTTAATAGGTAATGGATCTCCAACAATGTATGCCAGGATTCAGTCAAGAGCCAAGAGCTTTTTACTGTCATATACTCCAAAATGGAACAGATAAATTCTTACTTGCAGTAGCACAACAGACATTTAGAAATAGTACTCGGACACCATAATAAACAACAAAAAGAAGTTCAATATATAAAAATGTAAGTGGTGGCGCAGCGGTAGAGTTGCTAACTTGTAACGCTTACAGCGCCAGACACACGGGTTCGATCCCGACTACGGGCGCTGTCTGTACGGAGTTTGTACGTTCTCCCCGTGACCTGCGTGGGGTTTCTCTGAGATCTTCGGTTTCCTCCCACACTCCAAAGACGTGCAGGTTTGCAGGTTAATTGAATTGGTAAAAATGTAAAATTGTCCCTTGTGTGTGTTGGGTAGTGTAAATGTGCGGGGATTGCTGGTCGGTGCGGACTCAGTGGGCCGAAGGGCCTGTTTCCACACTGTAATCTCTAAACGAAAAGTTGAACAGTCTGCTCGGTCCAACGTATCAGTGCTGACCATAATGCCTATCTATACTAATCCCACTTGCCTGTATTAACTCCATATGCCACTAACCCTTGCTCATCCCAGAAACTAGGCTGTTATTATTCCAACTTTTATCATCTCCATTGGTAGCTCACTCTCGATAACAACTACTTTTTAGTATGAAAAATGTATCACTTATTTGTCTTAAACTTTCTCCCCCTTGCCTTGACTTATGTCCTCTAGTTTTAAACACCTCTACCAAGGAAACAGACAAGTTATCTGCCCTATTTATTCCCCTGAAGAAGGCTCTCGACCTGAAACGTCGCCCATTCCTTCTCTCCTGAGATGCTGCCTGACCTGCTGAGTTACTCCAGCATTTTGTGAAATAAATACCTTCGATTTGTACCAGCATCTGCAGTTATTTTCTTATACTATTTATTCCCCTCATAATTTTATGTACTTCTATCATTTCATCTCTCAACCTCCTTTTATTTTGGGAAACAGATAAGCTTATTCTATTTTTCCTGATAAAGTCAACCCTCCAGGCCAGACAACATGGGCGGCACAGTGGCGCAGCGGTAGAGTTGCTGCCTTACAGCGCTTGCAGCGCCGGAGACACAGGTTCGATCCAGACCACGGTTGCTGTCTGTACGGAGTTTGTACGTTCTCCCCGTGACCTGCGAGATCTTCGGTTTCCTCCCACACTCCAAAGACGTACATTTTTGTAGGTTAATAGACTTGGTGTAAATGTAAATTGTCCCTAGTGTGTGTAGGACAGTGTTAATGTGTGGGGATCGCTGGTCGGTGCAGACCAAGTGGGCCAAAGGGCTTGTTTCCATGCTGTTTCTCTAAACTAAACTAAACTAAGCTAAGCTAAAGCATCCTTGGGAATCTTTTCTGCAACGTCGCCAGTTTAATAACCTCCTTAAAACACAGAGTGGAAATGCACTGAGTGGTTTCTCACAGGAGTACGTTTTCACAAACAATTCCCCATTCCACCAAAGGAGGATGAGTGATCTGTGCAAGGATTAGACAGCTGAGTAGGATACACAGAAACTCCATTTGGACTGATAGTTCTGCTACGTTGAACCCCTACAGTGAGTGGAAGCTCTGGGAATTTAAATATTAATGTGATTTTTATGACACCATTTTCTTTCCTTTCATTGAACATGTATATTGTGAGTGCATGAAAGAGAAATATTGAAACACTCAGGATTCTTGGCAGTTTCCCCTTTGGGAGCAATGAGGATTTATGGTTGAATCGATTTATTTATTTATTCATCGTTGGATTATATTTGAGTAAAGAGTGAATATTTTATTTGGCTGTGGACTGTGGTTAGGTTAATGTATTTCTCATTACAGGAAATAGTTGAGAGATTGGAGGAGGTAAGCATTAAACAAAATCTTCCAGCACCTTATGTCATCCTTCTGGATCAAGGGTGACATAATTCGCCACCATGTTTTTCGGGTTGTGAGGTGGTGAGTGAAACCACCACAGGTACCTCAGAATGTCCACAGATAGGGCAGGACTGTACGATAGAACAGGTAGGTGTGTAGCTTGTGAGGTGATGTGGTCCTTCTGTTGCTTTAGTTTAGTTTAGTTTGGGCAGCACGGTAGCACAGCGGTAGAGTTGCTGCCTGACAGCGAATGCAGCGCCGGAGACCCGGGTTCCATCCCGGCTACAGGTGCTGTCTGTACGGAGTTTGTACGTTCTCCCCGTGACCTGCGTGGGTTTTCTCCGAGATCTTCGATTTCCTCCCACACTCCAAAGTACAGGCATGGAGGTTAATCGGCTTGGTAAATGTAAAATGTTTTTGTCCCTAGCGTGTACAGGGTAGTGTTAATGTGCGGGGATCGCTGGTCGGCGCGGACCCGGTGTAAACTTTCGAGATACAGCGCAGAAACCTTCGGCCCACAGAGTCCGCACCGATCAGCGATCCCCGCACATTAACACTATCCTACACCCATGAGGGACAATTTTTTACATTTATACCAAGCCAATTAACCTACAAACCAGCACGTCTTTGGAGTGTGGGAGGAAACCGAAGATCTCGGAGAAAACCCATGCAGGTCACGGGGAGAACGAACAAACTCCATACAGACAGCACCCGTAGTCGGGATGGAACCCGGGTCTCCGGCGCTGCATTCGCTGTAAGGCAGCAACTCTACCGCTGCACCACTGTGTCGCAGATGAAGCTTTGTGCACACCCTTGATTCTTTGTCTTTGTCCCGCCCCCTCCCCTGACATCAGTCTGAAGAAGGGTCTCGACCCGAAACGTCGCTCATTCCTTCTCTCCTGAGATGCTGCCTGACCTGCTGAGTTACTCCAGCATTTTGTGAAATAAATACCCTTGATTCTTTTGCTCTGTTCACCAGGTAACCTCCTCCAACAGCAGAGCTTTGTATCAGACATCAAGGGGTCAGGCATAGGAATGACGTAGTCACTTCATTGTAGCCAATGAGTGCAACTAGAGTGAATTTGCCCCATGAGAGAGGATGCTGCAATTGGTACAATCATCCTTCCAGTGAACCTGGAGGATAGGGGGAAGATGGTATTACTGCAGTTTACTTTAGTTTAGTTTAGTTTAGAGATACAGTGCGGGAACAGGCCCTTCGGCCCACCGGGTCCACGCCAACCAGCGATCCACGCACACTAACACTATCCTACACCCATGAGGGACAATTTTTTACATTTATACCAAGCCAATTAACCTACAAACCTGTACGTCTTTGGAGTGTGGGAGGAAACCGAAGATCTCGGAGAAAACCCACGCAGGTCACGGGGAGAACGTACAAACTCCGTACAGACAGCACCCGTAGTTGGGATGGAACCCGGGTCTCCGGCGCTGCATCCACAGTAATGCAGCAACTCTACCGCTGCACCACCGTGACTGCCCATGAAGCTTTTTGAACATCCTCGATTCTTTTGCTCTGTTGACCAGGTAACTTACATACAGAGTGTGGGAGGAACCCGAAGATCCCGGAGAAAACAGCAGAGTTTGGTATCGGTTACCATAGGTTAAACATTATTTTCTCATTATTAGATCCATTCCACAGGCAACTTGTTGGAGAGTTATAACGCTGTGGTCAGAAATATTGAGAAAAAAACCCCGGGCCACCACGCGTACATGTTTAACGCCAGACTTCACTGAGATAATGTTGTTCCAGAACCATTGACAGGCTTGCATGCTCTTCTAAAGCAAATGTAAGATGGGAACAAATTTGCCAAGATTGGTCCACAGTCCCTTTGAATTGATGGAATCAAAGGCTTGAAATGAGGTTAAAAAAGGATATAATACATAGAATCTCAGGGTTAGTTGGCTGGAATGAAAAGAAGATGGAATGGGAATAGATGTAGATGTTTGCAAGATGACCCATAGCCATGGTGGGGCAAGTGGCCTATTTCCATGCAGATTAACCCTGTGATAATGGTAGACACCATCGTCTGTAGAAAGTAGCAAGTGGCTGATAATCAAAAAGTATTTTCTGAGATATATTGCAGATGAGGCTCGCCAGCCAGGGAAGGCAATAGACAATAGACAATAGACAATAGACAATAGACAATAGGTGCAGGAGGAGGCCATTCGGCCCTTCGAGCCAGCACCACCATTCAATGTGATCATGGCTGATCATTCTCAATCAGTACCCCGTTCCTGCCTTCTGCCCATACCCCCTCACTCCACTATCCTTAAGAGCTCTATCTAGTTCTCTCTTGAACGCATTCAGAGAATTGGCCTCCACTGCCTTCTGAGGCAGAGAATTCCACAGATTCACAACTCTCTGACTGAAAAAGGTTTTTCCTCATCTCAGTTCTAAATGGCCTACCCCTTATTCTTAAACTGTGGCCCCTTGCTCTGGACTCCCCCAACACTGGGAACATGTTTCCTGCCTCTAACGTGTCCAAACTCTTAATAATCTTATACGTTTCGATAAGATCTGCTCTCATTCTTCTAAATTCCAGTGTATACAAGCCTAGTCGCTCCAGTCTTTCAACATACGACAGTCCCGCCATTCCGGGAATTAACCTAGTAAACCTACGCTGCACGCCCTCAATAGCAAGTTTCCCTCGCTCATGCCTCACACTGCTCACGATCAAAGACCTAAGTTCTCCTTTCTCTTTATCCTTTATCAGGCAACTGTACCCTCCACCTTTCAACAACTGGCTGCCTGGAGAAGAGACTCAAGCATGACTGGAGGAGACTCACTGTGATGGATGTTTTTTTTGTTTTGTTTTGTGTTGGTTTGTGATTGTGTGCGTTATTGCTTATTGTGTGTGTTATTGCTTAGACTGTGGGAATTTCATCCAAAAGACTTGTTTTTTTTGGATGACAATAAAGGTTATTCTGATTCTGATTCTGATTCTGATTCTGATTCTGATATGAGAAGATGAAGTTAATTCTACGTCCTCTCAAAATCTCTCTATCATCTCAGTGGCAGATTACGGATTCCTCCATAACTGCTGTTGAAACATCCAAAAGAGTACACATCGAGAATTGACAACATCTTTCATATCTCAGCAACTGTAGCACCTGGCAGATCAGGGCATCACCTTGTGTAGGAAGGAACTGCAGATGTTGGTTTAAACCGCAGATAGACACAAACTGCTGGAGTAACTCAGCGGGACAGGCAGCATCAATTGAGAAAAGGAATAGGTGACATTTTGGGTCATGACCCTTCTTCAGACCCTGAAACTGAAGTCTTCTTGAGACCTTGAAGTCTAAAGATGGGGTCTCGACCTGAAACGTCACCAATTCATTTTCTCCAGAGATGCTGTCTGACTCGTTGTTTTTAAATTAAAATTATATATTTTTTAGATTTTTAGAGATACAGCGCGGAAACAGGCCCTTCGGCCCACCGAGTCCTAACTGCCCAGCGATCCCCGCACATTAACACTATCCTACACACACTAGGGACAATGTTTACATTTACCCAGTCAATTAACCTACAAACCTGTACGTCTTTGGAGTGTGGGAGGAAACTGAAGATCTCGGAGAAAACCCACGCAGGTCACGGGGAGAACGTACAAACTCAGACAGACGGCGCCCGTAGTCGGGATCGAACCTGAGTCTCCGGCGCTACATTCGCTGTAAGGCAGCAACTCTACCGCTGCGCCACCGTGCCGCTAAAGTTACTCCAGCTTTTTGTGTCTATCTGTGGCCAATACCTTCTTGGTTTCGTGCTCACCAGAGACTCTGGGCTTCACTTATCTGCACATGAAAGAACTGCTTCCTGACCGCACATTGTGGAATGAGCCTTTTGCTGAGGATAATTTTGTTGAGGATAGTTCCTCTGTCCCTCTCTTCCCCTCCCCCTTCCCAGATCTCCCTCTATCTTCCTGTCTCCACCTATATCCTTCCTTTGTCCCGCCCCCCTGACATCAGTCTGAAGAAGGGTCTCGACCCGAAACGTCACCCATTCCTTCTCTCCTGAGATGCTGCCTGACCTGCTGAGTTACTCCAGCATTTTGTGAATAAATATTTTCGATTTGTACCAGCATCTGCAGTTATTGTCTTATACTAACTCACCTGGTTGGTCAGCTGCACTGTTCCTTCCCTTCCAGTTACATTGAATGCATAGAGGAATATTAACTAATCGACAAGCTTCTGGCTAAAAATATGCATATGCTTCAGTTGGTTTAGTTTAGTTTAGTTTAATGTTAAGTGTCCCAAGACACAGTGAACATTTTTTGTTGCTTGCTAACCAGTCAGCGGAAAGGCGATACATGATTACAATCGAGCCATCCACTGTGTACAGATACATGACAAAGGGAATAACAGGAATAACGTTTACTGCAAGATGATGCTAGTAAAGGCCGATAAGAGATAGTCCGAGGATCTCCAATGAGGTAGATAGTAATTTAGGACTGCTCTCTGGTTGTGGGAGGATGGTTCAGTTGCCCGATAACAGCTGGGAAGAAACTGTCGCTGAATCTGGAGGTGTGCGTTTTCACACTTCTGTACCTTTTGCCCGATGGGAGAGGGGAGAAGAGGGAGTGGCCAGGGTGTGACTGGTCCTTGATGATGCTGCTGGCCTTGCCAAGGCAGCGTGAGGTGTAGATGGAGTCAATGGAAGGGAGGTTGGTTTGTGTGATGGTCTGGGCTGCGTCCACAATTCGCTACAATTTCTTGCGGTCTTGGATGGAGCTGTTCCCAAACCAAGCTGTGATGCATCCCGATAAAATGCTTTCGATGGTGCATCTGTAGATGTTTGTGAGGGTTGTAGGGGACATGCCAAACTTCCTAAACCTTCCTAAGCATTGGAGTGCTCTCTTGGTCATTGCATTAACATGGGTGGTCCAGGAGAAGATGTTCATGATATTGACTCCTAGGAATAGGAAGTTTTCAACCATCTCTACTTCGGCGCGGTCAATGCAAACTGGGGTATGTGTACCACTTCGCTTCCTGAAGTCCATCACTATCTCCTTTGTCTTGCTGACATTGAGGGAATATCCAACCCTGAGTTTTTGGAATCGACCTTCTTACTAACCAAGGCGGTGGCACGGTGGCGCAGCGGTAGATTTACTGCCTTACAACGCTTGCAGCGCCAGAGACACAGGTTCGATCCCGACCACGGGTGCTGTCTGTACGGAGTTTGTACGTTCTCCCCGTGACCTGCGTGGGTTTTCCCCGAGATCTTCGGTTTCCTCCCACACTCCAAAGACGTACAGGTATGTCGGTTAATTGGCTGGGTAAATGTAAAAATTGTCCCTAGTGGGTGTAGGATGGTGTTAATGTGCGGGGATCGCTGGTCGGCGCGGACCTGGTGGGTCGAAGGGCCTGTTTCCACGCTGTATCTCTAAACTAAACTAATCATGGTGTTTGTCTCCATTCCCAAACATCAGTGGATGCACAATGGATGGAGGATCTGTTTCGAACAGCATGTGCAGAAGGTGCTAAATGGCCCAGATTCCAGAAATAAATTAAAAATAGATTCGCCCTTATTACACTTAACCAATGACACCTTGTGGAGAATGGTGACATTCCTTGACAAAGAAAAAGCAAAGAGACCACCAATCAAGGCAAAAGTTTCAAACAATTCGTATGTAGGTCACAAATGACAAAGGTATGTGATTTTCTGGAGAGGTGACTGAAGTGGCAGCCAGTACATTATTGATGGGTTATTTTTACAGAATTACAGAAAGAATTTGACATCTTAGTGAAACTTGAAAGTCACAGAATTGAAGGCAAATGGTTGACCTAGTTAGAAAGTTAGCTGAGCAGCCGGAACGGGAATAAAGGACAGTACTCAAACTGTGGGATACAACTAATAATGTCTCTTAAGCAGCTATTTTTGGAGAACAATTATTCACCACATTTATAAACAATCTTGATGATGGAATGGACAGGCATTTTTTAAAATCAGTTGCAGACATTGCTGTCGAGGTCAACATTTTTTGCCTGTAACTTTACAAAGTTCTGGTGAGCTGCCTACATGAACTTTGTAAATAGACAATAGACAATAGACAATAGGTGCAGGAGGAGGCCATTCGGCCCTTCGAGCCAGCACCACCATTCAATGTGATCATGGCTGATCATTCTCAATCAGTACCCCTTTCCTGCCTTCTCCCCATACCCCCTGACTCCGCTATCCTTAAGAGCTCTATCTAGCTTTCTCTTGAATGCATTCAGAGAATTGGCCTCCACTGCCTTCTGAGGCAGAGAATTCCACAGATTCACAACTCTCTGACTGAAAAAGTTTTTCCTCATCTCAGTTCTAAATGGCCTACCCCTTATTCTTAAACTGTGGCCCCTTGTTCTGGACTCCCGCAACATTGGGAACATGTTTCCTGCCTCTAACGTGTCCAACCCCTTAATAATCTTAAACGTTTCGATAAGATCTCCTCTCATCCTTCTAAATTCCAGTGTAAAGTTCCATCTGAGTTACTCCAGTTTTATATGTTGATATCCGGTGTAAATCAGCACCTGCAGTTCCTTCCTACACATTAGTGCGGCACGTTGGTGCAGCGGTAGAGTTGCTGCCTTACAGCGCCTGTGGTGCCAGAGACCCGGGTTCAATCCTGGTTACCGGTGCTGTCTGTACGGAGTTTGTACGTTCTTTTTGATTTTGATATATCTTTGATATTGAGTTAGATAGAGGTCCAGGAGCTCTAGGGGCTAGCGCAATCAAGGGATATGGGGAAAACGCCGTAACAGGGGTACTGATTCTGGATGATCAGCCATGATCATATTGGCTTGAAGGACCGAGTGGCCTGCTCCTGCACCTATTTTCTATGTTTCTTTGCATCATGACGTCCTGCCTCTTATGCTCAATGCCCCAACAAACGAAGGCAAGCATGACATACAGCCAAAACATTATAACCTGATGAGCCAAAACATTATGCCCACCTGCCTAATATGCTGTTGGTCCTCCGTGTGCAGCCCCATACGCAGCAGGGTGCGATGCACTGTGTATTGTGACACATTCCTCCCGTGACCACCATTAACATTTTCTGTGACTTGTGCCACAGTCGACCTTCTGTCGGTTCGGACCAGACGGGATAGCCTTCGTTGCCCTCGCGCATCGATGAGCCTTGGGCGCCCAACACCCTGTCTGTCGCCGGTTTGTGGTTTGTCCCTCCTCGGACCACTGTCGGTAGGTACTCACCACTGCTGACCGGGAGCACCCCACAAGCCTTGCCGTTTCAGAGATGCTCTGACCCAGTCGTCACAATACACAGTGCATCGCACCCTGCTGCGTATGGGGCTGCACATGGAGGACCAACAACATATTAGGCAGGTGGGCATAATGTTTTGGCTCATCACGTCATAATGTTTTGCCTGATCGGTGTACATCCCACTTTATACGTTGGCTAACCTCCTGACAGGCCACAACCCCAGCATTCCTGGTGGCATCTGCAAACTTACTCAGCGACCCTTCGAGATTTACGTGCAATCATTTATACATATCACAGACAACAGATGTCACAGCAAATATATCTGCAGAAGTCCACTGGTCTCAGACCTCTAAGCTTATCTTCCCTACTCCGCAACCCTCTATCTTCTATCAGTAAGCCAGTTTTAAATCCATACAACCATATCACTGCTAATCCCTTGATATCTGACTCTTATATCTGACTCTTGCAACACAGTGGTATCAGTGTAAGCTTTCTCCCCAACATTCTGATGTTGCAAAGTAATCGCGTGTAAAATCTCAGAGGAGACTCATGCAACATTAACCCATCCCACCATCAAAATATGCATTTCAACTCATCTCCCATTTTACCCAATTTCCCCCCTCACCCCACCTACATTTAGTATTAGAAAATAACTGCAGATGCTGGTACAAATCGAAGGTATTTATTCACAAAATGCTGGAGTAACTCAGCAGGTCAGGCAGCATCTCAGGAGAGAAGGAATGGGTGACGTTTCGGGTCGAGACCCTTCTTCAGACCTATATTTGATCTCCATTCCATAGCATCTTGTAACAGGACAGGTTTTAATGCTGCTTAAATGAATTAAACTAAGACAATGATTTTGGAAAATAAAGGCATCTGCAGATTTTTGATGACTACTACAGATTTGGCTTTTCGACAAAACGTGGATCCCATAGAGTGATACAGTGTGGAAACAGGCCCTTCTGCCCAACTTGCCCACACCGGCCAACATGTCCCAGCTACACTTGTCCCATCTGCCTGCACTTGGTCCATATCCCTCCAAACCCGTCCTATCCATGTACCTGTCTAACTGTTTCTTAAACATTGGGGTAGCCCAGCCTCAACCTCCTCTGGCACCTCCTCTGCAGCTTGTTCCATACACCCACCACCCTTTTTTGTGAAAAAATTACCCCTCAGATTCCTATTAAATCTTTTCCCCTTCACCTTAAACCTATGTCCTCTAGTCGTAGATTCACCTACTCTGGGCAAGAGACTCTGTACGTCTACCAAATTATCTCACATCTATCTCACAGTCGACACAGGAGTGCAATCCATTATTACACTTATTGTACCCTATGGTTGGATCTACACTTAAATAATCAGTGCTACTCAGCAATATTTAAGAAAATATATATTACACATAAATGGTTAAATTCTGTTTATTCTGATAGTTAGCCAGGAATTAGAAATGACAAAAAGCCAGTGACCTAAAATATTAACTAGGAAAAAAAACAGCAGATACTGGTTTAAATCGAAGGTAGACACAAAATGCTGGAGTAGCTCAACGGGTCAGGCAGCATCTCAGGAGAGAAGGAATGGGTGATGTTTTGTGTCAAGACCCTTCTTCAGACTGATGTCAGGGGGGCGGGACAAAGATAGGAAGTAGTCGGAGACAGGAAGACTAGTGGGAGAACTGGGAAGGGGGAGGGAATAGAGAGGGAAAGCAGGGACTATCTGAAGTTAGAGAAGTCAATGTTCATACCGCTGGGCTGCAAGCTGCCCAAGCGAAATATGAGGTGCTGTTCCTCCAATTTGCACTGGGCCTCACTCTGACAATGGAGGAGGCCCAGGACAGAAAGATCAGACTGGGAGTGGGAGGGGGAGTTGAAGTGCTGAGCCACCGGGAGATCAGGTTGGTTGAGACGGACTGAGAGGAGGTGTTGTGCGAAACGATCGCCGAGCCTGCGTTTGGTCTCGCCAATGTAAATAAGTTGACACCTGGAACAATAGATGCAATAGATGAGGTTGGAAGAGGTGCAGGTGAACCTCTGCCTCACCTGGAAAGACTGTTTGGGTCCTTGGATGGAGTCGAGGGGGGAGGTAAAGGGACAGGTGTTGCATCTCTTACGGTTGCAGGGGAAAGTACCTGGGGAGGGGGTGGTTTGGGTGGGAAGGGACGAGTGGACCAGGGAAATAAACTCTATTTATTTCTCTACATTCATGCCCTGACTGCCTCTGCATTCTTTTTTCTTATTTCGAACGTCTGCGTTTGTTTTTTTACACACTTTGCTGAGTGATCATGTTATGTACTCATTTGCAGGGGATACTGAGCATCCTGAGAGGCTGTGTACATCTGAGCACCTCAGAGTTGCACAGGGGTCCTCACCTGGAGACCAATCTGAAGACGCCAGACTTGAAGGATAACTATCATAGGTGAAAGATTTTCCACACTGCAGCTTGGGTTATTGCCACTTGGTTCACAATGCAGATACATTAATATCAACCCATCCATCAAAATAACCAAAGAGTCATAGATGGACACGAAAAGCTGGAGTAACTCAGCGGGTCAGACAGCATCTCTGGAGAGTCACAGAGTCGTACAGAAGCAGCCCTTCAGTCCACCATATCTATGCTGACCATCAAACATAGAAACATAGAAACATAGAAAATAGGTGCAGGAGGAGGCCATTTGGCCCTTCGAGCCAGCACAGCCATTCAATATGATCATGGCTGATCATCCAAAAACAGTACCCCTTTCCTGCTTTTTCCCCATATCCCTTGATTCCGTTAGCCCTAAGAGCTAAATCTAACTCTCTCTTGAAAACATCCAGTGAATTGGCCTCCACTGCCTTCTGTGGCAGAGAATTCCACGGATTCACAACTCTCTGGGTGAAAAAGATTTTCCTCATCTCAGTCCTGAATGGCCTACCCCTTATTCTTAATCTGTGACCCCTGGTTCTGGACTCCCCCAACATTGGGACCATTTTTCCTGCATCTAGCCTGCCCAATCCCTTAAGAATTCTTTCTGTTTCTATAAGATCCCCTCTCATCCTTCTAAATTCCAGTGAATACAAGCCCAGTCGACCCATTCTTTCAGCATATGTCCTATATGTGCCTATCTGCACTAATTCCATGTATCTGTACTTGGATTGCAACTTATGTACCTTGATGATTTCACGTGCTAACACAGATGCTTCTTCAATGCTGTCTGCCTCCGCCATCTTCTCAAGCAGTGAATTCTTGTTTCCAACTATCCTCCGGGTGAAAAAAAATATCTTCCTCAGATTCCCATTAAATGTCTTCCACTGCCTTAACTATAAACTCCAAAGAGAAAAGTTTCTTACTATCAAGGTAAAAGAAAAAAACTTGGATTTGTCCGCGACAATTCCTGATCGCAGGACCGTTTATTTTTATTGCCAGCTACTTTGATAATTTTTTGATGTGTAGTCTTCTTAGATCTTTCTTAGGCCCCCCTCGTTCATGGCTGACCATGGGTGATGCATCCTAGTTGGCTGCTTGCTCCACACCTCGGCTAGAGCAGCCTCACTTGTGGCTGAAGAGACCAATGCGGGTGGGAGTGACACACCCTGTCGCCAAGGTCACATTTGTGTGTGGTCTCTGTTCATGTTGAAGTTGCCTCGTTCCTTTCTGCGTGCCTGCTTGTCTGTGTTGATATTAGGACATAGAACTGAAACAATGCCTAAGGTGGCTGAGCATAAGATAAACACCAATAACATGCCTGTCTTCTTCAGGATACACATTTCGCAATCTTAACGACATGGAGAAGAATGATAACTCTTGAACAACACCAGGCAAGGGCCACAATAATTAAATATTCGGCTGTAAAATTTAATTAAATATCAGGCAACAATTCTCCAGTTAGTTGACAGCCTACTGCCTGATAAGACATTCAGTTAAGCAGTGACATAACATTACTCTCTGTTACCTATCACCCTCATAGTTTTTCTCACTTTCGATGCTATCACAAACTTTCCCCTTTGTTCTTTAATTTGTCCTGCCATTTAGTTAGTTCAGTTTAGTTTAGTTTAGCTTAGTTTAGTTTAGAGATACAGCATGGAAACAGGCCGTCTGTACGGAGTTTGTACGTTCTCCCCGTGACCCAGCGTGGGATTTCTCTGAGATCTTCGGTTTCCTCCCACACTCCAAAGACGTACAGGTTTGTAGGAAAATTGGTTTGGTGTAAGTGTAAATTGTCCTTAGTGTGTGTGGGATAGTGTTAACGAGCGGGGATCGCTGGTCGGTGCGGACTCAATGGGCCGAAGGGCCTGTTTCTGCACTGTATCTCTAAACTAAACTAAACTAAACAAATAGTATAGCAGGATGCCTTAACAACTACCTTCCAATGGTTCTGACATCCACCATCATGAGTTGCTTGGAGAGGTTAATGATGGTGCACGTTAACCTCAGCATCCTGGTCAGCTTTGATCCACTGCTGTGTGTTCATCACCACCGCAGGTCATGGGGCCATAGCATGATAGCGTGATAGCGTGATAGCGTGATAGCGTGATGGCGTGATGGCGTCATAGCGTGATAGCGTGATGGAGTGATGGCGTGATAGAGTCATAGAGTCATAGAGTCATAGATTGATACAGTGTGGAAACATGCCCTTCGGCCCAACTTGCCCACACCGGCCAACAATGTCTCAGCTACACTAGTCCCACCTGCCTGCATTTGGTCCATATCCCTCCAAACCTGTCCTATCCATGTACCTGTTTAACTGTTTCTTAAACATTGGGATAGTCCCTGCCTCAACTACCTCCTCTGCAAGATTGTTCCATACACCCACCACCCTCGGTGTGAAAACGTTACCCCTCATCTACCCATTAAATCTTTTCCCCTTCACCTTAAACCTAAGGTCCACACCAAACACTATTTCCCTGGTATAAGCCCATCTCTGGAATACCTGCACAACAAGGAGGCCTGCGTTTGATTCATATGTATCAGTGTACTCATATGTATCAGTCCCATCCAAACACATCTCCAAACTCCTGGACCCAGGAGTCAGCATCCTCCTCTGTTCTTGGGTTCTCAACAGACCCAACCAGTGTGAATAAGTGACAACACCTCCTCCACTATAATTCTCAGTGCCCCTGCAAGGATGAGCTCTCAGTCCGTTACAATACTCCCCAGAGAAGGATGAGAGGGGATCTTATAGAGATGTATAAAATTATAAAAGGACTGGACAAGCTAGATGCAGGAAAAATGTTCCCAAAGTTGGGGGAGTCCAGAACCAGGGGCCGCAGTCTAAGAATAAAGGGGTGGCCATTTAAAACTGAGGTGAGAAAAAACTTTTTCACCCAGAGAGTTGTGAATTTGTGGAATTCTCTGCCACAGAGGGCAGTGGAGGCCAATTCACTGGATGAATTTTAAAGAGAGTCAGATGGAGCTCTAGGGGCTAGCGGAATCAAGGGATATGGGGAGAAGGCAGGCACGGGTTACTGATTGTGGATGATCGGCCATGATCACAATGAATGTAGTGTACCTGAACCAGTGGATGTGGTGTACCTGGACTTTCAGAAAGCCTTTGATAAGGTCCCACATAGGAGATTAGTGGGCAAGATTAGAGCACATGGTATTGGGGGTAGGGTACTGACATGGATAGAAAATTGGTTGGCAGACAGAAAACAAAGTGTAGGGATTAACGGGTCCCTTTCAGAATGGCAGGTAGTGACTAGTGGGGTACCGCAAGGCTCGTTGCTGGGACCGCAGCTATTTACAATATACATTAATGACTTGGATGAAGGGATTAAAAGTAACATTAGCAAATTTGCAGATTATACAAAGCTGGGTGGCAGTGTGAACTGTGAGGAAGATGCTATGAGGTTGCAGGGTGACTTGGACAGGTTGTGTGAGTGGGCAGATACATGGCAGATGCAGTTTAATGTGGATAAGTGTGAGGTTATCCACTTTGGTGGTAAGAATAGGAAGGCAGATTATTATCTGAATGGTGTCAAGTTAGGAAATGGGGACGTACAACGAGATCTGGGTGTCCTAGTGCATCAGTCACTGAAAGTTAGCATGCAGGTACAGCAGGAAGTGAAGAAAACTAATGGCACGTTGACCTTTATGACAAGAGGAGTTGAGTATAGGAGCAAAGAGGTCCTTCTGCAGTTGTACAGGGCCCTAGTGAGACCGCACCTGGAGTACTGTGTGCAGTTTTGGTCTCCAAAATTGAGGAAGGATGGCCTACTCCTGCACTTATTTTCTATTGTCTATTGTCTATTGAATGGCGGTGCTGGCTTGAAGGGCCAAATGGCCTCCTGCACCTATTTTCTATGTTTCTATGTTTCGTACACTCACGACTGTATGGCCAAATTTGGCTCTAACTCCATGTACAGGTTTGCAGATGACACCATTGTGATGGGTCGGATCACAACCAATGATGAAATGGAGTACAGGACAGAGATGAAGAACTTAGCAACATGGTGAACGGATATTAAGCTCTCGCTCAATGTCAGTAAGCTGAGGAAGCTAAGTATCGGTTTCAGGAAGGCACAACCTTCCTGTGCACAACCACTATCAGCATCAATATTGGCAAAATAGATTTGGTTGAGAGCTTCAAGTTACTTGGCATTAACGGTACCAATGATCTGTCATGGACCAACCAAATTGACGCTCGAGACAAAAAGCCAACATCAATGCTTCTGCTTCCTTTGGAGACTCAGGGAATTCAGTATGTCTCCAATGACTCCTCCAAGCCTTCTTCGAGAAAGCATACTGCCAGGTTGCACCATGGCAACCTGTTTGCAATCAGCTTTAAGGTGGTGCAGGGGTAGAATTGCTGTCTTACAGCGATTACAGCTCCGGAGACCCGGGTTCCATCCTGACTACGAGTGCTGTCTGTACGGAGTTTGTACGTTCGCCCCGTGACCTGCGTGGGGGAAACCTTTCTTTTATTAGGTCTCTTCCCCGGGGCGCGGCTCGGCCGCGGGGCCTTCCATTGCCCGGCGTGGCTCGGCCACTGGACTTAACATCGCCCGGCGCGGCTCGGCCGCGGGACCTAACAGTGCCCGGCGCGACTTGGCCACGGGGCCTTTCATTGCCCGGTACGGCCGCGGGACGTTTCAGCGCTCGGTGCAGCTCGGCCGCGGGGCCTTCCATCCCCTTGCGGGGGCTGTGCGTGTCGGTCGCCTCGGTAGGGGTCGAGCTGCCTGTCCGTGGGCGCGGGGGAAGAGAGTGGAAGTTTTGTTGCCTCCATCACAGTGAGGGGGTGTTTGGAGTCACTGTGATGGATGTTTGTGTTGGGGTCGGGTGTCTTGTGCTCTTTTCTTTTTTATTGTGTTCTGTGACTGCTGTAATTTTGTTCGGTATCTGTACCGAATGACAATAAAGTTCTGTACAACCCCTTAATAATCTTATACGTTTCGATAAGATCTCCTCTCATCCTTCTAATTTCCAGTGTGTACAAGCCTAGTCGCTCCAGTCTTTCAACTTATGATTGGCTTTACAATGTGCAAATGCTGGGCAATGGCAGCGAGCCGCAGATCGCTTCCGGCCACGTGATCAGTTGTATTAAATGCTTTCCCACGTACGATATTTCCGGTTTACGATGGGTTTATGGGAACGGAACCCCATCGTAGGTTGAGGAGCAGCTGTACCGTGGTACAATAATGACAATAATGAACAAACGCATTCCGATTCTTCCCCAGCCAAGTGAACCAGGCGACTTGTGGCATTTAAGACTGGTGATCCAGTATCATACAATGGGTCCAGGAATGTTCATAAGTTCATAAGAGATGGGAGAAGTGTTAGGACATTTGGCCCTTCGTCTACTCCACCATTCAATCATGGCTGATCCATCCCTCGGTCTCAACCCCATTCTCCTGCCTTCTCCCCATAACCCGTGACACCCGCACTAATCAAGAATCTATGTATCTCTGCCCTAGAAATATCCATTGACTTGACCTTCACAGCCGTCTGTGGCAATGAATTCCACAGATTCACCACCCTCTGACTAAAGAATTTCTTCCTCATCTTCCAAAAGGACCATCCTTTTATTCTAAGGCTACAATCCCTGGTCCTGAACTTTCCCATTAGTGGAAACATCCTGTCCACATTCACTATATCCAAACATTTGACTATTCGGTAAGTTTCAATGGGGTCCCCCCTCATCCTTCTAAACTCCAGCGAGTGGAGGCCCAGTGCCGACAAACGCTCGTCATTTGTTAACCCACTCATTTCTGGGATCATTCTCGTAAACCTCCTCAGGACCCTTTCCAGAGCCAGCACATCCTTCCTCAGACATGGGGCTCAAAATTGCTCACATTACAACAAATATGGTCTGACCAGCACCTTATACAGCCTCAGCATCACATCCCTGTTTTTGTACTCTAGTCCTCTCACAATAAATGCTGGCATAGCGTTTGCATTTCTTGCTTCTGATTCGACTTAGAGTTAAATAGAGCTCAAGGGGTTAATGGAATAAAGGGATATGGGGAGAAGGCAGGCACGGGTTATTGATTGTGGACGATCAGCCATGATCACAATGAATGGTGGTGCCGGCTCGAAGGGCCAAATGGCCTCCCCCAGCACCTATTTTCTATGTTTCTATGTTTCAATGACTTGCAGGGATTCCTGCACCAGCAGTCCCAATCTCTTTCTACCTCCGATTTCTGAATTCTCTCCCCATTTAGAAAATAGTCTACGCCTTTATTCCCGCTACCAAAATGCATGTCTCCACACGTTGCTACACTGTATTCCATCTGCCACTTCTCTGCCCACTCTCCCAACCTGTCCACGTCCTTCTGCAGAGTCCCTGCTTTCTGTACACTACCTGCCCCTCCACGCCTCACCATGAGGGCCAAGCTAGCGTTGCAGAAGGCTGCTCGACACTTGTGAAAGGACCAGCACGCTGTCACCTCCCACAAGGCATAAACGAGTAGCATAAGTGGCAATGACGCATCACTTCAAGATGAGTTCAACACCATTCAAACACGTTGGCGCAGCGGTAGAGTTGCTGCCTTACAGCGAATGCAGCGCCGGTTCCATCACGACTACGGGTGCTGTCTGTACGGAGTTTGTACGTTCTCCCCGTGACCTGCGTGGGTTTTCTCCGAGATCATCGGTTTCCTCCCGCACTCCAAAGACGTACAGGTATGTAGGTTAATTGGCTTGGTGCATGTATAAATTGTCCCTAGTGTGTGTAGGATAGTGTTAATGTGCGGGGATCGCTGGTCGGCGCGGACCCAATAGACAATAGACAATAGGTGCAGGAGGAGGCCGTTCGGACCTTCGAGCCAGCACAGCCATTCAATGTGATCATGGCTGATCATTCTCAATCAGTACCCCGTTCCTGCCTTCTCCCCATACCCCCTGACTCCGCTATCCTTAAGAGCTCTATCTAGCTCTCTCTTGAATGCATTCAGAGAATTGGCCTCCACTGCCTTCTGAGGCAGAGAATTCCACAGATTCACCACTCTCCGACTGAAAATGTTTTTCCTCATCTCAGTTCTAAATGGCCTACCCCTTATTCTTAAACTGTGGCCCCTGGTTCTGGACTCCCCCAACATTGGGAACATGTTTCCTGCCTCTTACGTGTCCAACCCCTTAATAATCTTATACGTTTTGATAAGATCCCCTCTCATCCTTCTAAATTCCAGTGTATACAAGCCTAGTCGCTCCAGTCTTTCAATAGTGGGCCGATAGGGCTTGTTTCCTCCCTGAATCTCTGAACTAAAATAAACTAAACTAAAACTATCCTGTGACAAATGGACTACATGAATGCAATCCATGGTGCACAGGTGAAGGAAAAAGGTACAACATTTAAGGCAAAGGTATAGCATTGAAGTCCAGTCGAAGATCACAAATGCAGTTGATGTGAGTTCAGGACAACACTCCAGCTGATGAGGGAACCATTCAGTTTCTGGGAAGAAACCGTCCCTGAATCTGGAGGTGTGCATTTTCAAACTTCTGTACCTCTTGGTAATGTAACAGGGGAGAAGGGGGAGTGATGGGGGCGAGACTTGTCTTTGACTATGCTGAAGGTCTTGCTGAGGCAGCATGAAGTGTATATGGATTCAATCGATGGGAGGCCAGTTTCTGTGATGGTCTGGGCTGCGTCCACAGCCCTCTGCATTTTCTTGCAGTTTGGCTGAGCACAGAAAGGGGGTTAGATAATATAATCCCTCAGATTCCAATTAAATCTTTTCCCCTTCACCTTAAACCTATGTCCTCTGTTGTGTTGCCAACTGTCCCGTATTAGCCGGGACATCCCGTATTTTGGGCTAAATTGGTTTGTCCCTTACGGGACCACCCTTGTCCCGTATTAGGCCGGGGGAGCGCTGTAGGCCCGGGACTTCGCTGTAGTCCCGGACACTGTAGGCCCGGACACTAGGGACAATGTTTACATTTGCCAAGCCAATTAACCTACAAACCTGTACGTCTTCGGAGTGTGGGAGGAAACCGAAGATTTCGGAGAAAACCCTCCCAGGCCACGGGGAGAACGTACAAACTCTGTACAGTCAGCATCCGTAGTCGGGATGGAACCCGAGTCTCCGGCGCTGCATTCGCTGTAAGGCCGCAACTCTACCGCTGCACCACCGTGACTGCCCGTACCGTGTTCCTCCCATCTTCTAAGCTTGAACAACCTACAAACTGTAGGCCCAGACACTGTAGGCCCGCGGGCCGCTGTAGGCCCGGACAATGTAGGCTAATGGAGTGCGTTTGGGAGCGGGGCCGAGTGTGTTCTCCTCACAGAGGTTGCATAGCAACCCGCCTCCCGGCCGGGGCGGCCGCCATTGGTGTAGCGGGAGCATGTGGCCGCTGGCTGGGTGAGGTCACATGGGGCGTGGGGTGGTGACGTCACCTTTTGTCCCTTATTTGGGAGTGAGAAAGTTGGCAACCTGTCAGAGTCCTCTGGTCCTTGATCGCCCTACTTTGGACAAGAGACTCTGTGCATCTCAGGACCCTCAGGATCAATTGAGGAAAAAATAAATGAAGAAACGGCAGGAGAAACACATGCACCAAACAGTGATGTGCCTGATCCGGAAACATTTCCGAGTTTGGGAATAAACGTTCTAAACTGCAGCTGGCCCGGAAACCTTTCATACACTTCCAATAAATGGCCCACATGCAGGTAATAAAGTGAAATTACTACCTAGATAGAAGCAGGAAGATATTCATTAATCTGTCATCTTCAACAAAGATTCACTGTAATCATCATTGCGCCAACACACATAAAAAAGCAGCCCCACACATGCTGGTTGGAATGAAATTGCCGCTCCAGCTTTATCTGTCAAGAATGACAAGCTTTGTTAATTGCGTGGATGGATATGAGTTTTGACCCGAGTGGAATATTATCAACTCCCTTTTGAAATGTTTTCATTGTTGAAGATTAACTGTGTTTCACAATTGTGGGCCTGTATTCTGTTCAAGCCTAGAAGATGGGAGAAACACAGTGGCGCAGCGGTAGAGTTGCTGCCTTACAGCGAATGCAGCGCCGGAGACCCGGGTTCCATCCCAACTACGGGTGCGGTCTGTACGGAGTTTGTACGTTCTCCCCGAGATCTTCGTGGGTTTTCTCTGAGATCTTAGGTTTCCTCCCACACTCCAAAGACGTACAGGTTTGTAGGTGAATTGGCTTGGTAAATGTAAAAATTGTCCCTAGTGTGTGCAGGATAGTGTTAATGTGTGGGGATCGCTGGTCGGAGCTGACTCGGTGGGCCGAAGTGCCGTTTTCCGCGCTGTATCTCTAAACTAAACTAAACTAAACATTGCAGCAAAAGGAACAGGTATACATTAATCTGTATACTGCATTTGAAATAGCAAGTTTAATTGAGCTCAACTAGTTTTACGAGGATGTTGCCAGGACTAGAGGGTGTGAGCTACAGGAAGAGGTTGAGCAGGCTGGGACTCTGTTCCATGGAGCGCAGGAGGATGAGGGGTGATCTTATAGTGGTGTATAAAATCATGATGGGAATAGATCGGACAGATGCACAATATCTCTTGCCCAGAGTAGGGGAATCGAGGACCAGAGGACATAGGTTGAAGGTGAAGGGGAAAAGATTTAATAGGAATCTGAGGGGTAACTTTTTCACACAAAGGGTGGTGGGTGTATGGAACGAGCTGCCAGAGGAGGTAGTTGAGGCAGGGACTATCCCAATGTTGAAGAAATGGTGAGACATGTACATGGATAGGAAGAGGTTTGGAGGGATATGGACCAAACGCGGGCAGGTGGGATCAGTATAGCTGGGACATGTTGGCCGGTTTGGGCAAGTTGGGCTGAAGGGCCTGTTTCCACACTATATCACTGTTGACTATGACTCTATAACTAGCTGGAGTTTAAGGAAAGTGCTATTAGGTGCAGTGGATGGATAATCATAATTGACCCCTGCATCTGGGTTTCCATTATCAGTAATATGGCTATTATCCAGGTGACTGTTATGATTGCTCCAGTAATGTATTTATAGACAATAGACAATAGGTGCAGGAGGAGGCCATTCGGCCCTTCGAGTCAGCACCGCCATTCAATGTGATCATGGCTGATCATTCTCAATCAGTACCGCGTTCCTGCCTTCTCCCCATACCCCCTGACTCCGCTATCCTTAAGAGTTCTCTCCAGCTCTCTCTTGAATACATTCAGAGAATTGGCCTCCACTGCCTTCTGAGGCAGAGAATTCCACAGATTCACAACTCTCTGACTGAAAAAGTTTTTCCTCATTTCAGTTCTAAATGGTCTACCCCTTATTCTTAAACTGTGGCCCCTTGTTCTGGACTCCCCCAACATTGGGAACATGTTTCCTGCCTCTAACGTGTCCAACCCCTTAATAATCTTATACGTTTCGATAAGATCTCCTCTCATCCTACTAAATTCCAGTGTATTTGCAAGGTAACTAGCAATGTGCCCTGACCTGTCAACTGCCCTTGATATCTGTCGCTCCAACACTATTTGACAAGTAGTTGCAATGTTGACATTCACTGTTACTTACATTAAACATGCACAAGTAAGTCAGAGAATCAACTGGTTTTGTGCTGAAATGTTCAGCAAATAAAATATTTATTTTTTGAGGATGTGCTCAATAAAATCACTCAGCTTTTCAATTGGCATGGTATGGTATAATACTTTATTGTCACATGTACTGAGGTACAGTTAAATTCATGTTTGTATACAGTTCAGTACAAGTATCACTATGCATGAGCACTTAGACATATCTCAGATAAGCGTCTCAGATACAGTACAAGTGTACAGCAGTAGTACACTAAAACAGTATACAGTCACCAGGTAGACATACAATGCTGGAGTAACTCAGCGGGTCAAGCAGCATCTCTGGAGAGAAGAAGTGGTGACCTTTCGGGTCGAGACCCTTCTTCAGTCTGAAGAAGGGTCTCGACCCGAAACGTCACCCATTTCCTTTCTCTCCCAAGATACTGCCTGATCCGCTGAGTTACTCCAGCATTGTGTGTCCACCTTTGATTTTAAACAGCATCTGCAGTTTTCTTTTCGACAGAGTTAGGCGGCACGGTGGCGCAGCGGTAGAGTTGCCGCCTTACAGCGAATGCAGCGTCGGAGACTCAGGTTCGATCCTGACTACGTGTGCCGTCTGTACGGAGTTTGTACGTTCTCCCCGTGACCTGCGTGGGTTTTCTCCGAGATCTTCGGTTTCCTCCCACACTCCAAAGACGTACAGGTTTGTAGGTTAATTGGCTGGGCAAATGTAAAAAATTGTCCCTAGTGGGTGTAGGATAGTGTTAGTGTGCGGGGATCGCTGGTTGGCGTGGACCTGGTGGGCCGAAGGTCCTGTTTCCGCGCTGTATCTCTAAATCTAAAAAGAAAATCTAAATCTAAAAAACCAGTTTGGCGCCATTTTCAAGTCCCAGTTGTTGTAAGTGCAGGGATCTTACCCTGACCATGAAGGTCTGTTGTCCTGGTGGTGTTGCAGGTTCGGCCTGGCCAGGCGTAGTCATGGTATTCCTGCGCCGCTGCTCCACCGCTGTAGGCCACGCGCGGTCCACGTGCTCGGCCTCTTGGTGTGGCGCCGGGTCTATCCGAGCCCCAGGCTGTAAAAGGTGTTCTGGTGCTGGGGATGAGGGCCAGCTGAGGCCGGGTTTCAGGGGCAGTGTCCGCTCGGCAAAACAAAAACATTCACAACGTTAGATAATTATACGAGGCTTGATTTACCATATGATACGCTAACAGACGATACGATAGAACTTTATTTATCCCAGGAGGGAAATTGATCTGACAACAGTCATAAAACTCAAGATAAAATGAAATATGAAATTAAAGTGAGCCCAGGATTGGGGATGTGCAAAGATTGGGAAGGGGGGGAGGGAGGGGGGAGAGGGGAGTCAGTCTCAGTCTCAGTCTACCCCATGACAGAAGGGGGAGGAGTTGTACAGTTTGATAGCCACAGGGAAGAAGGATCTCCTGTGGCGTTCTGTGCTGCATCTTGGTGGGACCAGTCTGTTGCTGAAGGTGCTCCTCAGGTTGACCAGTGTGTCATGGAGGGGGTGAGCTGTATTGTCCAGGATGCTCCGCAGTTTGAGGAGCATCCACCCCTCCAAGACCACCTCCCATGAATCCAACTCCACCCCCAGGACGGAGCCAGCCTTCCTGATGAGCTTGTTGATCCTGTTGGTATCCGCGACCTTCGCCCTGCTGCCCCGGCACACGGCAGTGAAGAAGATGGCACTGGCCACCACCGATTGGTAGAACATCTGCAGCATCTTATTGCAGACATTGAAGGAGCGGAGCCTGCTCAGAACTAGGACTTCTTTTGTTTTGTCTCATAGCGGGGGAGATGGGAAGAAATGGGGCATTGTTGAAAAGATTCTTTACATTTCATTAACTTGGTTCTGAAAGATCTTAGTTTAGTTGTGTTTACTTTAGCATGGTTTCGTTTAGAGATACAGCGCGGAAACTAGCCCTTTCAGCCCACCGGGTCCGCGCCGCCCAGCGATCCCCACACACTAACACTATCCTACACCCACTAGGGACAGTTTTTTACATTTACACCCAGCCAATTAACCTACATATCTGTACGTCTTTGGAGTGAGGGAGGAAACCGAAGATCTCGGAGAAAACCCACGCAGGTCACGGGGAGAACGTACAAACTCCGTACAGACAGCACCCGTCGTCGGGATGGAACCCGGGTCTCCGGCGCTGCATTCGCTGTAAGGCGGCAACTCTACCGCTGCGCCACCATCTCTGCATATTTTTCCAGATTACACAGATCAGTTGTGAGAACCATTGCGAAGAACTTGCGTTTAACTCTCACTGAGGTCTTTCCTACTTGAAGACTGGCATAAATAGCGCTCATAAACAGCAAAGATAGACACAGAAAGCTGGAGTAACTCAGCGCGTCAGGCAGCATCTCTGGAGAAAAGGAATAGGTGACGTTTCGTGTTGAGACGTTCATCAGACCCTATTTATAGGGTTCATACTGTTCAAACGTTTAGTTTTGTTTAGTTTAGAGATACAGCGCGGAAACAGGCCCTTCGGCCCACCGGGTCCGCGCCGACCAGCGATCCCCGCACACTAACATTATCCTACACACACTAGGGATAATTTTTACATTTACCCAGCCAATTAACCTGCAAACCTGTACGTCTTTGGAGTGTGGGAGGAAACCGAAGACCTTGGAGAAATCACATGCGGTCACGTAGAGAACGTACAAAACGTTCTGTTTACTCAACAGCCATTCTTCATCAGTGCTAAATACTGCAAAGAATAAGATGCAAAACATAAGAACAACCGACTCTATATAATCATATAGTTTCCAAGCAATCTTTTAGTTTGGAGATCCTCAAGTCCTCCAACACTCCAACACAACATCTCACCTCACAAACAGCTAACAATGGCCTTATTCATTGTTTCTTTTAGCATAGATTCCTTTACCATTGTTACTTTTTTGAATATCTTTCATTCATTTGTTCTATATCTCTCTACATCACAGTCTATGTTTCTCGTTTCCCTTTCCCCCTGAATCTAGTCTGAAGATGGGTCTCGACCCGAAACGTCACCCATTCCTTCTCTCCAGAGATGCTGCCTGTCCCGCTGAGTTACTCCAGCATTTTGCGTCCGCACACTGATAACAGGATTGTCTGCCGATGTAACATAACAAGCAAAACAAAATCTTCAATTAACTAATTACATATTCTACTTTTAGTAGTTTAGTAGTAGTTAGTAGTAAAAAGATTTAATAGGAATCTGAGGGGTGACTTTTACACACAAAGGGTGGTGGGTGTATGGAACAAACTGGCAGAGGATGGAGTTGAGGCAGAGATAATGCCAACAGTGAGACATGTACATGGATAGGAAGATGTTTGGAGGGATATGGACCAAACGCGGGCAGGTGGGACTAGCGTAGCTGGGACATGTTGGCCGTTGTGGGCAAGTTGGGCTGAAGGGCTTGTTTTCACGCTGTATCATTCTATGACTATGACTCTGGATGTGATCAGGTAAGGCTTCTTCTTAGAGCTGGCATCAGAGGGTAAGTAAAGAAGAGATGCAGAAAACACCAAACTACCACGAGGAAGAGAAAGCAGAGGGTGGGAAGCAGACTGCCAGCAAAGAGGAAAGGTGAACAGTGGAAAACAGTTTCTCAGGAGAGATTTAGATAGCTGAGGGATTCCGGAAAGCAATTCTTCTTGTGGGAAGATAGACACAAAATGCTGGAGTAACTCAGCGGGACAGGCAGCATCTCTGGCGAGAAGGAATGGGTGACATTTCGGGTCGAGACCCTTCTTCAGACCTTAGAAACATAGAAACATATATAACAGGTGCAAGAGGAGGCCATTTGGCCCTTGGAGCCAGCACTGCCATTCATTGTGATCATGGCTGATCATCCACAATCAGTAACCCGTGCCTGCCTTCTCCCCATATCCCTTGATTCCACTAACCCCTAGAGCTCTATCTAACTCTCTTTTAATTTCATCCAGTGAATTGGCCTCCACTGCCTTCTGTAGGGCAGAGAATTCCACAAATTCACAACTCTCTGGGTGTAAATGTTTTTTTCTCACCTCAGTTTTAAATGGCCTCCCCTTTATTCTTAGACCTTCTTCTTGTGGGACGAAGATATTGCTCACACATCGATTTAATCCGTGATTGCCCGTGAGAAGGTTGTGGTGGGCTTCCATGGTGAACCACTGCAGCCTTTGTATTCAACTTATTGTACAGCTCAAACTTCGTTTTGCATCAGTGGCGACAGAATCTTAAGATGTCTTCACTTAACTGAAGCAGCCGTGACTGAACTCTGCCAACCACTGCAGCGGTAAGAGCACTTCAAAGCCCAAACAAAGAATTGCCTTGCCTGTGGCTGTCATCACAAAATGATTGTGTCTGGCCCCTTGCGGACTGCTGCTGGTGATCACAAAGCCAGGCGCCACTGCCTCTGTCTAGCCTACCTATACCCCTGTAGAAATCCCACAGACTACAACGCTCCGATAAACCCATCGTAAATCGAAAATATCGTAAGTCGAAAATGCGTATCGCCAGATCAAAATTCAAAATCCGAAGACGGTTTCTACTGAATGTGTGTCGCTTTTGCACCATGGTAAAGTCAAAATATCATAAGTGGAAGCATCGTGCGTCGAGGAGCATCTGTAGATCAATGTGGTTAGGAAGGGAAATATGTTCCCAATGTTGGGGGAGTCCAGAACAAGGGGCCACAGTTTAAGAATAAGGGGTAGGCCATTTTGAACTGAGATGAGGAAAAACCTTTTCAGTCAGAGAGTTGTGAATCTGTGGAATTCTCTGCCTCAGAAGGCAGTGGAGGCCAATTCTCTGAATGCATTCAAGAGAGAGCTAGATAGAGCTCTTAAGGATAGGGGAGTCAGGGGGTATGGGGAGAAGGCAGGAACGGGGTACTGATTGAGAATGATCAGCCATGATCACATTGAATGGCGGCGCTGGCTCGAAGGGCCGAATGGCCTCCTCCTGCACCTATCGTCTATTGTCTATTGGGATACATCCCTTCATTAGTCAGGACATTGAATACAAGGACAAGGATGGCAATGTTATGTTCCACCTTTATCAAACTTAGGTTGCATCTTAGCTGAAGTACCTGATCGCATCTCAGAAACTTGCATTTGCTGGAGAGGGTAAAGAGCAATTGGGCAATGGCGCAGCGGTAGAGTTGCTGCCTTGCAACGAATGCAGCGCCGGAGATCCGGGTTCCATCCCGACCACGGGTGCTGTCTGTACGGAGTTTGTACGTTCTCCCCGTGACCTGCGAGGGTTTTCTCCGAGATCTTCAGTTTCCTCCCACACTCCAATGACGTACAGGTTTGTAGGTTAATTGACTTGGTAAATGTAAAAATTGTCCCTAGTGGGTTTAGGACAGTGTTAATGTGCGGGGATCGCTGGTCGGCGCGGACCCGGTGGGCCGAAAGGGCCTGTTTCTGTGCTGTATCTCTACACTAAACTAAACTAAACTAAACTAAAGAATTTGGTAGATGATGGCGTTCATAATTGGAGAAATGTAGAGGCAGTACATTGAGAGGAGTTGAGCTGATAGAGATACGGCAATCCTCCAGGTGGGTTTGCACTAGATATTTTTCAATTCTATCATTAGAGATTAATAAATCATATGTTTTTTCATTTGATTGTTCAAAGCCATTGGTATTCAATTATTCTTTAACAGTGCGATTAATATCATCACGAACTGTTACAAAGAATTCCTGTTGTTCACCATCACTAATTACCAGGAAACCTGAGATTAGTTTAGTTTAGTTTATTGTCACATGTACCAATGTACAGTGTAAAGCTTTTGTTGCACGCTATCCAGTCGGCAGAAAGACAACACATGATTGCCATTTACAGTGTACAGATGCATGATAAGGGGCATTGGTTGCATTATGTTTTGTTTCATCATTTAGGTATACAAAATCATGAGAGGAATAGATCGGATAGAAGCACAGAGTCTTTTACCCAGAGTTGGGGAATCGAGAACCAGAAGACATAGGTTCAAGATTAAGGGGAAAAGATTTAATAGGAATTTGAGGGGTAACTTTTTCACACAGAGGGTGATGGGTGCCTGGAACGATTGCCAGAGGAGGTAGTTGATGCTGGGACTGTCCCATCGTTGAAGAAACAGTTGGACAGGTACATGGATGGGACAGGTTTGGAGGATTATGGGCCAAATGCAGGCAAGTGGGACTAGGGTAGCTGGGACATGTTGGCCAGTGTGGGCAAGTTGGGCCGAAGGGCCTGTTTCCACTCTGTATCACTCGATGACTCTATGACTCTGTGACTCTATCACAATAAAATATGTGGCACGGTGGCGCAGCGGTAGAGTTGCTGCCTTACAGCGAATGCAGCGCCGGAGACTCAGGTTCGATCCTGACTACGGGCGCCGTTTGTACGGAGTTTGTACGTTCTCCCCGTGACCTGCGTGGGTTTTCTCCGAGATCTTCGGTTTCCTCCCACACTACAAAGACGTACAGGTATGTAGGTTAATTGGCTGGGCAAATGTAAAAAATTGTCCCTAGTGTGTGTAGGATAGTGTTAGTGTGCGGGGATCGCTGGGCGGCGCGGACCCGGTGGGCCGAAGGGCCTGTTTCCGCGCTGTATCTCTAAATCTAAAATAAATTTAAAAAATCTAAAATAACTAAAGCCCGATCACCAAGCTTGCTGGTATTCCATGATCTTTGTTTCTCCCAAAATGGACGCAGATTTCAGAATTCTCCACGAAATGTAGGACTCGTAACACATCTGCTTTTTACAACATCAGACATTCTGGTGTCATACGTCACCTGTAATCCAGATGAGGTCTGGCCGTAACTAATGCCGTTCCGAGAGCTCTTTGAATTCGAGTCATTTCCATATCCCAAACTATCAGTTCTACTTAAAAAAAATGTGTAAATAACATTGAGACAGAAATCAGTCATGATCTGTTTATACAGTACATCTAAACTCCTTTTTGTTTTAATAAGAGATGCCTGTGGCAGCTTTAGCAAGGAGAAAATTAATAATAACAGTAAGCCTCTTATATTTCAATATTATTCAGCACTTCAATACGAGGTGAACATTTATGATAAGCTTGCAATTCAGCTGGAAGGAGCTTTTGCAAATGTCATTGCAGCACCCAAGCTACAATGAAAAGTGTTGACAACCAGAAGTGTAGTGTGAGCCAGTTTTCAACATGTAATTTGTAATTGTCGACGGGAGATCTGTAGGTTTAGAAAGCCAATGACAGAAACAAACCAAACTGTTAAACTCACAACAGCAAGGACACAGGTAGCTGAGGAAAGAAGGTTAAAGTATTTAAGCAGCCTTTTACAGGGACTCTGTTCCTTGGAGCGCAGGAGGATGATGTGTGATCTTACAGACCGAAGAAGGGTCTCGACCCAAAACGTCACCCATTCCTTCTCTCCCAAGATGCTGCCTGACCTGCTGAGTTACTCCAGAATTTTGTGAATAAATACATGTGATCTTACAGAGGTGTATAAGATCATGAAAGAAATATATCGGGTAGAGTCTCTTGCCCAGACTAGGCGAGTGAAGGACCAGAGGACATAGGTTTAAGGTGAAGGGGAAAAGATTTAATAGGAATCTGAGGAGTAACTTTTTCACACAGAGGGTGGTGGATGTATGGAACGAGCTGCCAGAGGAGGTAGTTGAGGCTGGGACTATCCTATCGTTTAAGAAACAGTTAGACAGGTACATGGATAGGACAGGTTTGGAGGGATATGGACCAAACGCGGGCAGTGGGGACTAGTGCAGCTGGGACATGTTGGTCGGTGTGGGCAAGTTGGTCCGTAGAGCCTGTTTCCACATTGTATCACTCTATGACTCGATGACTATATTTCATTTTGTGGATTGATTCCATGATTAAGTAGAAAGCTACGACAAGGGAGATTGTGAACTCACACAACAGCAGACAGAGGGGATTTATTCCAGATATCTGTCCTTTCACAACAACAACAGAAACTTACACATCACGGACATTCATCATATGTATAAGACGCTTTGACAGTTAAAATGTGGTAAAACGCTCCCATCTCATTCTGAATTTGATTTATTTTCTAATGTGCGAACCCGAAGCTTGCCAAGATTTTAAAAAGGCTTGATTAATACCCCATCAAAGCATCACTCCTTATGTCTTGAAACAAGTTTCTCTGTTTTGTGACGTTTCCATGAATCAGGTGGTAACATTGATGCAGCAAAGTATTTGAATCTGAAGATTATGGATTGAAACCTTCATCCGTTGTGTTGAGACAGTTGGCCCCTTCATCAAAATGCAGAGGTGCTCCAGCCCCAAACATCATCTATCCACCCCTTCCGTTGATGCTACCTAACTCTTGAATTCCCTTTCCCATTCCCACACTGACCTCTCTGTCCTGGGCCTCCTCCACTGTCAGAGTGAGGCCCAGCGCAAATTGGAGGAACAGCACCTCATATTTCGCTTGGGCAGCTTACACCCCAGCAGTATGAATGTTGACTTCAACTTCAAGTAACCCTTGCAACAACCCCCCTCTCTCCATCCCTCCCCCACCCAAGTCGTACCAGATTCAAAGTCATCTTGTTGAGTCTCATTGTCTGTACTCGTTTGCACCTAGGCCACAGCTAACAATGGCCTGTTTCCTTTATCATCATTACTTTTTTGAACTGTATGCCTTTCATTCTTTTGTTCCACATCTCTCTACATCACCGTCTATATCTCTCGTTTTCCTTTCCCCAGACTCTCAGTCTGCAGAAGGGTCTCGACCCGAAACGTCACCCATTCCTTCTCTCCAGAGATGCTGCCTGTCCCGCTGAGTTACTCCGGCGCTTTGTGTCTAACGTTGATTATTTTCAACAGTTAGATTTTTGCTCACCGTCAGTTGTGTTTTTTTCGGGGGTTTTTAGAGATACAGCGCGGCCCACTGGGTCCGCGCCGCCCAGCGATCCCCGCACATTAACACTAGGTACGATTTTTACATTTACCCAGTCAATTAACCTACACACCTGTACGTCTTTGGAGTGCGGGAGGAAACCGAAGATCTCGGAGAAAACCCACGCAGGTCACGGGGAGAACGTACAAACTCCGTACAGACGGCGCCCGTAGTCAGGATCGAACCTGTGTCTCAGGCGCTGCATTCGCTGTAAGGCAGCAACTCTACCGCTGCGCCACCGTGTTGCCCAAAGAGTGCTGGACTTTCAGGGGTGCTCTCTATTTGATGAGAGAAAACCCTTACCCCTGCATCATAGAATGTGCCCTTCAGGCAATTAGCACAAAAAGAATCAAGCTTTAGATTAAAACACAAACAGAGAGAGGTAGAGTCACAGAGTCATTGTCACACAGCATGAAAACAGGCCATTCAGACCAACTTGCCCATGCAGGCCATTCAATATTCATCCCACCTTCCTACATTTGGCCCACACCCCTCTAAACCTTACCTATCCAGGTACCTGTCCAAATGTTGTTATTATACCAGCCTCAACTACCTCCTCTGGCTGCTTGCTCCACATACCCACCACCCTCTGTGAGCTACAGGGAGAGGTTGAGTAGGCTGGGTCTCTATTTCATGGAGTGTAGGTGGATGAGGGGAGATCTTATAGAGGTGTACAAAACGCTCCCATCTCATACTGAATTTGATTTATTACTGCTACCCACATCCAGCGTGTTATTTAGATCAGACTAGGATTTCTAGACATATTGGTATACTAGACCAAGTGGACCCGTTGGGCCCAAGCCTCTCCTGCATTGGTGCAGCACCTTCTCCTCCTCTCCTCCCCCTCCCCTCTCCCCCCCTCCCCACCTCCCCCCTCCCTCCCCCCCTCCCTTCCTCCCTCCCCCTTCCCTCCCTTGGAGATAGATTTAAACTTTAAAATGTGAATAACTTTAGAACTATAACACCAATTTCAGTGAAACCTCTTCCATTAGGACCATGGGACGAAGGTGGGTAAGGTGGGCCTAAAATTGTTGTGTACGGCTTTGGCTGTAGTTCAGGAACAAACAAACAAACAAACAAGAGGTTTTATTACGTAGATATTGCCCAGGATAATGGGGAAGGAAGGTCTTTGTTCTCCCTGAACTGTCTCCAGTGGATCTTTAACATTAGCCTTAGGAGAAAGTAGGGATGATTTACCACCATAACACAGAAGATTGATGAATTAAATCATAAGGTCAGGCTACATAAATTTGATTTACATTCTCTTGAGTCCAGGAGGCTGAAGTGTATAAAATTATGAAGATTTAATCAGGTAAAGTGATATTATTTTATCTGACAGGCGAATCCAGACTAAAGGGCATAGTCTTAATTTTGAGCAAGTCGTGTAGATGTGAAGTCTGGTAGCTTGCTCCTGCAGATAAAGGTTACTGGTAATATAGTGGAATTCTCAATTAGATTGTGGCTGCTGGGTCAATCGAATCTTTCAAGAACCTCTTACGTTCAGTTGAGTTAGATCAGCCGTGATCTAATAGAATGCTGCAGCAAGCTTAAAGAACTAAATGGCCCACTCCTATATACTCCTATGATAAATATTTACAAGCCATAGGGAAGGACGAGGCAAGATCTCTCGTTGAACTGCAGTCCCGCCTCTCGACCAGGCAGAAGGATCAGATCGAGAGTCTGAAGAATGGTCTGGACCCGAAACGTCACCCATTCCTTCTCTCCAGAGATGCTGCCTGTCCCGCTGAGTTACTGCAGCTTTGTTGTGTCTAGCTTCAGTTACAAACCAGCATCTGCAGTTCTTTCCTACACAGAAAGGATAAGATTTATTTATAAGCTTGGGTCCTACGTTAATGTTGGTACTCGTGCGTCCTGGGCACCTATCCCCATATTCCCAGACAAAAGGGAATGTTGTTGGTCTTTGGAAAAATAATACCATTCACCCATTTCCCAGATGTGAGGTTATCCACTTTGGCGGCAAAAACAAGGAGGCAGATTATTATCTCAATGGTGTCAGGTTGGGTAAAGGGGAAGGAGTTTAGAAGGATGAGAGGGGATCTTATAGACACATAAAATTATAAAGGGACTGGACAAGCTAGATGCAGGAAAAATGTTTCCAATGTTGGGGGAATCCAGACCCAGGGGCCACAGTCTTAGAATAAAGGGAAAGCCATTTAAATCTGAGGTGAGAAGGAACTTGGTCACCCAGAGAGTTGTGAGTTTGTGGAATTCTCTGCCACAGAGGTCAGTGGAGGCCAGATCCTGGATGAATTTAAGAGAGAGTTAGATAGAGCTCTGGGGGCTAGTGGAATCAAGGGATATGGGGAGAAGGCAGGCACGGGTTACTGATTGTGGATGATCAGCCATGATCACAATGCATGGCGGTGCTGGCTCGAAGGGCTAAATGGCCTCCTCATGCACCTATTTTTCTATGTTTCTAAGTTTCTATGTTTTAAACGCTTGGATTTTGAACCCATTGCATAACAAGCTTTAGTCCCAGGGGCACAGGCAATGATAAGGTTCAGTGTGAGAAGGAACTGCAGATGCTGGTTTTAACCGAAGTTTGACACAAAATGATGGAGTAACTCAGCGGGACAGACAGCATCTCTGGAGAGAAGGAATGGGTGATGTTAAGGGTCTCGACCCGACACGTCACCTGTTCTTTCTTTCCAGAGATGCTGCCCAACAGTATGGTTTATCAGCTTTAGTCCCGATAGCCTCGTTATCCACCAACACTTTATACCCATCAGTGCATCAATGCCTCAACTGCTTCATGTGATAGAATTCCATAGGTTCACTGCCTTCTGAACAGTGGCCTCTCTCCTCTTAACAGTCTGAAATGTCTTACTTTGCATCGGTACCTGTATCTCTGCCTTACATAGAAACATAGAAAATAGGTGCAGGAGTAGGCCATTCGGCCCTTCAAGCCTGTACGCACCGCCATTCAATATGATCATGGCTGATCATCCAACTCAGTATCCTGTACCTGCCTTCTCTCCAAACCCCCTGATCCCTTTAGCCACAAGGGCCACATCTAACTCCCTCTTAAATATAGCCAATGAACAGGCCTCAACTACCTTCTGTGGCAGAGAATTCCACAGACTCACCACTCTCTGTGTGAAGAAATGTCTTCTCATCTCGCCTTCAGAAACCCCAGCCAGGAGAAATGGCCTTCCTGCATGCAGACTGTCACGACTTGTCAAATTTTTAATATATGTTTCACTCTGATAGAATCATACAGTCAAAGAGTGATCCAGCAAGGAAACAGGCCCCTCGGCCCACCTTCCCCACACCGACCAAGATGCCCCATACTGTAGATGCACCTGCCCACGTTTGGCCCAACTTCCTCTAAACCCTAATTATGCACCCCTCTGTTTATGTACCTATCAAAATATATTTTAAATATACTACCTGCCTCAATTACCACCTCTGGCAGCTTGTTCCGTACACCTACCACCCTCTGTGTGAAAACAATTACCTCTCAGATTCCTATCAAATCTTTTCCTCTTCACCTTAAACCTATGACCAATGGTTCTTGATTCCCTACTTTGGTTAAAGGACTCTGTGCGTCTACCCTATCTATTCCCTTGATGGTCTTCTACATCTCTATAATGTCACCCCTCATCCCCCTGCACTCCAAGGAATAAAGTCCTAGTTTGCCCAACCTCACCCAGTAGCTCAGGCCCTCAAATACTGGCAACATCCTTGTAGATCTTCTCTGTACTCTTCACAGCTTGACAACATGGCAGGATGTCCAAAGCTGAACTCAATACGGCAACTGTGGCCAAACTAGCACTTGGTACAGCTACAGTATCACATAACATCCCAACTCCTGTACCCAATACACTGACTGATGAAGGTCAATGTGCTGAAAGCCTTCTTGACCACTCTATCCACCTGTGACACCACTTTCAAGGAACAATGTACCTGCACTACTGGATCCCTCTGCTCTTCAACACTGCAGGTCCCTGCAATTCACTGTGAAGTTCTCGCCCTGATGTGACTTGCCAAAATGCTTCATCTCACATTTATCTGCATTAAACTCCATTCACCATTCCTCATCCCCCTTACCCAACTGATCAAGCTCCTGCTGTAATGTTTGATAACGATCTTTGCTATCTACCGTGCCCACAACTTTAGTCTCATCTGCAAAATTGCTAACCATGTCTTGCACATTCTCATCCAAATCATTGATATAAACCGCTAACAATAACTAGGCTCAATACTGAACCCTGAGGCACACGACTAGTCACAGACTTCCAGTCCGAAAAGCAACCTTCCACCATCACCCTCTGCTTTTTTCCATGAAGCCAATTTTCTATCCCAAGTAGGCCATCTCTCCCTGCATCCCATGTGATCTAACCTTCCAGAGCAGCCTACCATGCAGAACCTTATCAAATGCCATGCTGAAATCCACAAAAATAAGTCTATGGCTCTGCCTCATCAACTTGCGTAGGAAGGAACTGCAGATGTTGGTTTATATCGCAGATAGACACAAAGTGCTGGAGTAACTCTGCGGGACAGGCAGCAACTCTGGAGAGAAGGAATGGGTGACGTTTCGGGTCGGGTCGGGTCTGAAGACTTGTTACTTCTTCAAAAAACTCAAACAGAATGATTTCCCATGCACAAAACCATGCTGACTATCAACCCCTAGTCAACCCCTGTCCATCCAAATGTATAAATATCTTATCCCTCATAATGCTGTCCAGTAACCTGCCCACCACAGATGTAAGCCTCGCTGGTCTATAGTTCCCAGACTTTTCCTTGCAGGTTTTTTTTAAAATAAAGCCACAACATTAGTCATCCTCCAATCTTCTGACACCTCACACATATCTAATGATGATTCACATATCCCAGCCTGGGCACCTACAATTTCTTCTCTAGCTTCCCACAGTGTCCTTGGATATATTTGATCAGGCTTGGGAGGTTTATCAATCTTCATATACCTTAGGACATTACTGCCTCTTCCGCCTGGCGCCGTGACTCGCGGACGGCCAGCTTGGCCAGGCCCAGGAGCAACCCAACCAGGACATCCTCAGCCCCCCCCACCCTCTCCCCTACGCACAGGGTGTCCAAAGATGAGGATGGTGGGTGTGAAGTGCAGCCAGAAGGCAAGGAGCAGCCCCTTTAGATATTGGAACAGGGGCTGCAACCTCACACACTCCATGTACACGTGGTACACAGACTCACACACTCCATGTACACGTGGAAGGAAGCATGCAGATACAGCAGGCGGTGAAGAAAGCCAATGGAATGTTGGCCTTCATAACAAGGGGAGTTGAGTATAGGAGCAAAGAAGTCCTTCTGCAGTTGTACAGGGCCCTAGTGAGACCGCACCTGGAGTACTGTGTGCAGTTTTGGTCTCCAAATCTGAGGAAGGATATTCTTGCTATTGAGGGCATGCAGCGAAGGTTTACTAGGTTAATTCCCGGAATGGCGGGACTGTCGTATGTTGAAAAATTGGAGCGGCTAGCCTTGTATACACTGGAATTTGGAAGGATGAGAGGGGATCTTATCAAAACTGATAAGATTATTAAGGGGTTGGACACATTAGAGGCAGGAAACATGTTCCCAATGTTGGGGGAGTCCAGAACTAGGGGCCACAGTTTAAGAATAAGGGGTAGGCCATTTAGAACGGAGATGAGGAAAAACTTTTTCAGTCAGAGAGTTGTAAATCTGTGGAATTCACTGCCTCAGAAGGCAGTGGAGGCCAAGTCTCTGAATTCATTCAAGAGAGAACTAGATAGAGCTCTTAAGGATAGTGGAGTCAGGGGGTATGGGGAGAGGGCAGGAACGGGGTACTGATTGTTGATGATTAGCCATGATTACATTGAATGGCTCAAAGGGCCGAATGGCCTCCTCCTTCATCTATTGTCTACTGTCTATTGAAATTACACACAATGGCTTAATGACCTTTGAGAATGGAGCGCAGGTACAAGACAAAATGGTTGCCTTGTCTCGCTGATACAGAGAAGTCTACCTTGCGACTCCCAACTGCAGTAGATGAGGTTTGGCAAAGTGTGGACCAGGGACACACGCAGAGAAAGTGGCCACTGCTGAAAGCCGAACGAGGGGAAGACGGGGCTGGCAGTGGAATCAATGATACTTTGTCCAGTGGTATTTTATTCTCACCTGTGCCCAGGTACAGTGAGATTCTTTGTTTTGGCGCACAATACAGGTGCTCCTCAACGTACGATGGGGTTACGTTCCAAGAAACCAATCGCAAACCGAAAATATCGGCAGTTGAAATGCATTTAATGCGCGTGATCACGTGGCCGGAAGCGAGCTGTGTTTGATAAACCATGCTTGAATTATTGGAATTGCCAGCCTTTACACATCTCCAGATATTGTTCACAGGTTATCAGCACAGGTTATCTGCTTCTCTCTCTCTCTTGAGAACATACCAGACCCGTTGACTATTTCCACCTGTTTTGTTTGCTTTTATTTGTTATTTGTGTATTGTTTTGTTGCATTAGGCAGTATTTGGGGGGCGTGGCTGCACTCTGCAGCTGCGGCTCACTGGCAGTCTCTGTCTTTTTTGTCTTTGTTATCGCTTAAATGTATGTTTTGATTTATTTTTATCTCTGTATATGTGGGGGGGAAACCTTTTTTTCTAATCTCCTCCTGAACGGAGATGCGACCTTTATCGTGTTGTATCTCCGTTCGCGCTACGGCCTAACACTGTGGAGTCGGCGGCCTCCAGCTGGGATCGACCTTGAAGACTCCAGTCGCAGGGCCTGGACTTACCATCTCAGAGGCTTCGGCCGTGGGCCCTGCAGACCGCAACATGGGGAGTTCGCAGGTCCCTGGCTGGTGACCGGCTTTCGGGAGCTCCAGCCGTAGCAGCTTCGACCGCCCCGAAGCGCGAGGTTCGATCGACCCGCTCGCAGGACCTCCATCGCCCTGCGTGGCTCGGCCGCGGCACTTTCCATCGCCCGGTGGGGGCTCAGGACCTTCATCGGCCTGCTCGGCTCGGCCCTGGGACTTTCCATCGCCCGGCCGGGGCTTCAAAAGTCGGGAGCCTCGATCGCCTCGAGGCAGCAGTTTGACTGCCTGACCACGGGAGAAGAATGAGGAGGAGATAAGACTTTTCTTTGCCTTCCATCACAGTGAGGGTGTGCCTGAAGCATTCACTGTGATGGTTGTCTGTGTTAAATTGTAATTGTGTGTCTTGTGTTCTTTATTGTCTACTGCCGGACCCTGACGTGAGAGGTCGCTGGCGCTGTTTGTTCGCCACTTCTCCGTCAGGACCAATCTTTTGTTTGTTTGTTTGTGTTTATGTCTTGTCTGCTCTGTAAAGCGTCTTTGAGTATCTTGAAAAGCGCTATATAAAATAAATGTATTATTATTATTATTATTATTATAACATGCTTTTCAATTGAAATTTGTCAGAATAAATTTAGCTCCAGACTATTCTATTGGTTCAACAATTAGCTTGGAATCATGGAGTCGTAGACCATGGAATCGGGCCCTTCAGCGTGCCAACTCTACGGCAACCATCAAAGCATCAATTTTTACACCATTCTTGTCCAAATCCATTTTATTTTCCTCACACTCCCATTAGCTCCCCAAAGGTTCTGCCACTGATCCACACATTACTGGCAATTCACAGCAACCAATAACAATATGCTCTTTGAGAACCTCGTGTCCTGGTGCCAAGCCAACAACCTTTCTCTCAACGTCAGCAAGACAAAGGAGATAGTGATCGACTTCAGGAAGTGAAGTGAACCCCAGTTTGCATTGATGGCATCGAAGTAGAGATGGATGAAAATTACAAATTCTTAGGAGTCAATATCACCAACGACTTCTCCTGGTCCACCCATATTGAAGCAACGACCATGAAAACACGCCACCCACTGCACTTCTCACCCACTATCCTCATCTTTGGACACCCTGTGCGTAGAGGAGAGGGGAGGGGGGGGGCTGAAGATGTCCTGGTTGTGTTGCTCCGGGGCCTGGCCAAGATGGCCATCTGAGAGTCATGGCGCCAGGCGGAAAAGGCACTAATGTCCTAAGGTATATGAAGATTGATAAACCTCCTAAGCCTGATCAAATATATCCAAGGACACTGTGGGAAGCTAGAGATGAAATTGTAGGTGCCCAGGCTGGGATATGTGAATCATCATTAGATATGTACGAGGTGTCAGAAGACTGGAGGATGGCTAATGTTGTGCCTTTATTTTTTTTAAAACCTGCAAGGAAAAGTCTGGGAACTATCGACCAGCGAGCCTTACATCTGTGGTGGGCAAGTTACTGGACAGCATTATGAGGGATAAGATATTTATGCATTTGGATGGATTACTTCCTTAGAAGGCTTAGGAAGTTCGGCATGTCCCCTACAACTCACACCAACTTCTACAGATGCGCCATACGAAACATTTTATCAGGATGCATCACAGCTTGGTTTGGGAACAGCTCCATCCAAGAAATTGCAGCGAATTGTGGACACAGCCCAGACCATCACACAAACCAATATCCCTTCTATTGACTCTATTTACACTTCACGCTGCCTCGGCAAGGCCAGCAGCATAATCAAGAACTGCAGATGCTGGTTTTCACTGAAAATAGACACAAAATACTGGAGTAACTCAGCGCGACACGCGGCTTCTTTGGATAGAAGGAATGCGTGATGTTTCAGGTTGAGACCCTTCTTCAGACTGAAGAACCAACCCAAAACATCACTCATTCCTTCTATCCAGAGATGCTGCCTGTTAATCCAGCATTTTATGTCTATCTTCTATCTACCTCACTGGTGACCCTCGGACTATCTTTGATTGAACTTTAGTGACTTTACTTTCTACTAAACGTTAATCCCTTTTCATGCATCTATACACTGTAAATGGCTCGATTATAATCATGTGTTGCCTATCTGCTGACTGGTTAGAAAGCAACAAAAGCTTTTCAGTGTACCTCGGTATGATACAACATGATACGATACGATACGATACGATATGATACGATAAAACTTTATTTATCCCAGGAGGGAAATTGCTCTGCCAACAGTCATAAAACTCAAGATGCATGAAACATGAAATTAATGTGACAAGTGGAAAGACCAGGATTGGGGATGTGCAAAGATTGTGGGGGGGGGGGGGGGGGTGGTGGGAGTCAGTCTACCCCATGACAGAAGGGGGAGGAGTTGTACAGTTTGATAGCCACAGGGAAGAAGGATCTCCTGTGGCGTTCTGTGTTGCATCTTGGTGGGACCAGTCTGCTGCTGAAGGTGCTCCTCAGGTTGACCAGTGTGTCATGGAGGGGGTGAGCTGTATTGTCCAGGATGTTCTGCAGTTTGAGGAGCATCCCCCCCTCCAAGACCAACCCAATAACCATGACAATAAACTAAACTAAACCGAACATAGACACAAAATGCAGGAGTAACTCAGCGCGTCAGGCAGCATCTCGGGAGAGAAGCAATGGGTAACATTTCGAGATCCCCGAAGAAGGGTCTTGACCCGAAACATCACCCATCCCTTCTCTCCCGAGATGCTGCCTGACGTGCTGAGTTACTCCAGCATTTTGTGTCTACCTTTGATTTAAACCAGCATCTGCAGTTTTGTTTCCTAAACTGAACTGATGCGGTAAAAATTAGCGCTAAGGGAAAAGTACCAAAGATCTAGAAGAAATTAATTAACCTCAAATATTTCAACTAATTCAGACAATTTAGAAGAAGTAACATAATGAAAAAAAAAACAGCTAAATAATGAGCATGATTAAGGAACTCAACGATAAAAGACCAGGGTTCTGCAATATTACAACTAATGAATACAACTTAGACGAGGTAAACATTAGTTACCACGTCTAAATAGAATCAACTTGAGGAAGGTCTACATCTCACCATGTTAATCTTCCATTCTTGCTGTATAAGACAATAACTGCAGATGCTGGTACAAATCGAAGGTATTTATTCACAAAATGCTGGAGTAACTCAGCAGGTCAGGCAGCATCTCAGGAGAGAAGGAATGGGTGACATTTCGGGTCGAGACCCTTCTTCAGACTGTCCCGCTGAGTTACGCCAGGATTTTGTGTCTAACATAAATATTTTGTTGGATGGGTCAAGATTAAAGTCTGAAGAAGGGTCTCGATCCGAAACGTCACCCATTCCTTCTCTCCTGAGATGCTGCCTGACCTGCTGAGTTACTCCAGCATTTTGTGAATAAATACCTTCCATAACTTGCTGTGGTATTTTCTTCGCAATTCTTCGTCAATGGGATTTCTGTCTTCTTGTGGACAAGTCTCTGATGTAGCAGTCCTGGTTTCTGAGGAGTCACAAGTATCTGAGTCTTTGGTGGTCCTTTCAGATTAAAGATGACTTACTTGTCTCATTCCTTATCAGGGGGCTGATGAGGCTACAATGGAAACTGCAAACGTAACATGGAGGCCCCATCCTAGTTCTCCAACTAGTTTCATTGTCCACCTGATTAAATGTTACTAATTGTGTGCCTCGTTGTCACCTCCCCCTCAGCTTACAATGATCCATTCTACATTTTCCTTGGCCAGCATCCCCTTTGATCTCTTGTTTTCACACCTTACCCTTCCATATCTCTAATCTCCCACTCCCCTGACTCTCAGTCTGAAGAAGGGTCTCGACCCAAAACACCACCCATCCCTTCTCTGCAGAGATGCTGCCTGTCCCGCCATTCAATGTGACCATGGCTGATCATTCACAATCAGTACCCCGTACCTGCCCTCTCCCCATACCCCCTGACTCCGCTATCATTAAGAGCTCTATCTAACTCTCTCTTGAAAGCATCCAGAGAATTGGCCCCCACTGCCTTCTCAGGCAGAGAATTCCACAGATTTACAACTCTCTGAGAGAAAAAGTTATTCCTCATCTCCGTTCTCAATGGCCTACTCCTTATTCTTAAACTGTGGCCCCTGGTTCTGGACTCCCCCAACATTGGGAACATGTTTCCTGACTCCAGCGCGTCCAACCCCTTAATAATCTTATATGTTTCAATAAGATCTCCTCTCATCCTTCTAAATTCCAGCATGTACAAGCCCAGTCGCTCCAGTCTTTCAACATACGACAGTCTAATTTTGATTTTGAGTAAGTTGGGCAAATTTAATTGCCCACACTCCCATGCATCAAGGCCGACCTACCTAGAATTGCAACACGCTATCAGTTTCTCCATGCTTGCCCTCTGAGTCAAATAAAGAGTGTTCTTATTGCTCACTTCTCGTGGTCCCTTTCGTACATTTATCTGTGCCGTGATCCCAAAATGGCTGCATCATTTGCTCAGTTACAGTTCCATGCCTAATCTCCGCAAGCCCTGTTCTTACTCAATTCTTTCTCCAATTAGAAACATAGAAACATAGAAAATAGGTGCAGGAGTAGGCCATTCGGCCCTTCGAGCCTGTACGCACCGCCATTCAATATGATCATGGCTGATCATCCAACTCAGTATCCTGTACCTGCCTTCTCTCCATACCCCCTGATCCCTTTAGCCACAAGGGCCACATCTAACCCTCTTAAATATAGCCAATGAACAGGCCTCAACTACCTTCTGTGGCAGAATTCCACAGATTCACCACTCTCTGTGTGAAAAAAAACTTTCTCATCTCGGTCCTAAAAGACTTCCCCCTTATTCTTAAACTGTGGCCCCTTGTTCTGGACTTCCCCAACATCGGGAACAATCTTCCTGCATCTAGCCTGTCCAACCCCTTAAGAATGTTGTAAGTTTTGTAAATAATTGTGTTCCAGGTGTTATTGCTGTGTTATTCCAGGTGTTATTCCAGGTGTTATTCCAGGTGTTATTGCTGTATGCTGCAGTAATACCGACCACCTGTCGTTTATATGTCATCCATTCTGTCCATGACAGCCCAACATGTTCCACTCATTAATCTGAATGGATGCAACGTCATGGATCAAGAGTGGAGAAGCCAAAGATGTGGCCCGGGAAGCCTCCTGTTGCATGTTTTCCCACACCGTGGAAAATGATTAGAATTGGGATGAACCTTCAGCTTAGCAGTAGTACTTTCATCACTGGTTCAGATGTAGGGTCTGTTTCAGGGGAGAATGTTAGAGGAAGGAACTGCAATCTGTGGAATTCTCTGCCTCAGAAGGCAGTGGAGGCCAATTCTCTGAATGCATTCAAGAGAGAGCTAGATAGAGCTCTTAAGGATAGCGGAGTCAGAGGGTATGGGGAGAAGGCAGGAACGGGGTACTGATTGAGAATGATCAGCCATGATCACTTTGAATGGCGGTGCTGGCTCGAAGGGCCGAATGGCCTCCTCCTGCACCTATTATCTATTGTCTATTGAGGCTGGTTTACACTGAGGGCAGACACAAAATTCTGGAGTGCCTCAGCAGGACAGGCAGCATCTCTGGAGATTCTGCCTTTCCCGCTGAGTTCCCCCAGCATTTTATGCCTGTCTACGATGGGAGTGGAGTCCTGGCTCTGAATTAGCTGCAGATATTGAGGAATAATTATGTTCCTCCTTTATCACCAAATGGCCGATGAAAGCCTGAAGGAAGGCCCTGTTTCCACGCTGTATCTCTAAAGTTAACTAACCTAAAATAAAATAATGTAAAATAGCAAACCTGGGGAGGTTATTCTCAAAATATGGCTCTTTACATTGAAATAGTCAAGTACAATGAAATAAAGCATTAGAAGAACTTGAACCATAAAACTGTACTGCATAACAGCAGTAACATTCATTCTTCTTCTTTTACGGTCCTTAATGATTGCTGCTGGTCGTTTATTAATCGCATTCCCGATAAAGCCCTGGGTAATTATATTAATTGCAGCAGTTACATTACAGATAGAAGCGTTGTATTCACATAACTTTAAAAAAATACTAGACCAAGTGGACCCGTTGGGCCCAAACCTCTTCTGCATTGGTGCAGCACCCTCTCCTTCCCCCCTCCCCTCTCCCCCTCTCCCTCCCTACCCTCCCCCCACCCCCTCCCCCTCCTTCCCTCCCTCCCCCCTCCCTCCCTCGGAGATAGATTAAAAAAAATTAAATGTGAATATCACAAAAAATATAACACCGATTTCAATGAAACTTCTTCCATTAGCACAAAAGGGACGATGGTGAGTAAGGTGGGCCTAAAATTGTTGCGCGATTGTGTACCATTTTGGCGGTAGTTCAGGAACAAACAAACAAACAAGAGTTTTAGTATATAGATGAGGTCCCATTTGATACCAATGTTAGATCTGGAGGAGATGCATTTTCAGCTTTTGCAAAGATACAAAATGAGCACAGATATATCTAGAGCATATTTTATGCTTTACCTGAAGTCCCCTCTCACTGGCTTGTATTCAACACAGCTGAATTTAGACTTCACTCCTAGCCCCCACTGCTCCGAAAGAATTTACCAGATATCTTGGATAAAAGTAGTTCCAGACTGCATTAAACAAACTTATCCAAGGAGTTAAATCCATTTTATTGCATTGTGAGGCTAGATCCCAATGTCAGTTGTTTGCAGCACCAATTCTAGTATCTTTTAGACAATAGACAATAGACAATAGGTGCAGGAGGAGGCCATTCGGCCCATCGAGCCAGCATCGCCATTCAATGTGATCATGGCTGATCATTCTCAATCAGTACCCCATTCCTGCCTTCTCCCCATACCCCCTGACTCCGCTATCCTTAAGAGCTCTATCTAGCTCTATCTTGAATGCATTCTTCTGAGGCAGAGAATTCCACAGATTCATAACTCTCTGACTGAAAAAGTTTTTCCTCATCTCAGTTCTAAATGGCCTACCCCTTATTCTTAAACTTTGGCCCCTTGTTCTGGACTCCCCCAACATTGGGAACATGTTTCCTGCCTCTAAAGTGTCCAACCTCTTAATAATCTTATACATTTTGATAAGATCCCCTCTCATCCTTCTAAATTCCAGTGTACACAAGCCTAGTCGCTCCAGTCTTTCAACATATGACAGTCCCGCCATTCCGGGAATTAACCTAGTAAACGTACGCTGCATGCCCTCAAAGCAAGAATAACCTTCCTCAAATTTGGAGACCAAAACTGCACACAGTACTCCAGGTGCGGTCTCACTAGGGCCCTGTACAACTGCAGAAGGACCTCATTGCTCCTATACTCAACTCCTCTTGTTCTGAAGGCCAACATTCCATTGGCTTTCAATGAGGTCCCCCCTCATTTTTCTAAACTCCAGCGAGTACAGGCCCAGTGCCGACAAGCCAGGTTTTGGATGTCCAGAGTTTGCAGAATGGGGAAGAGTAGTTGGAGAAGGGCCATCAGCAAGAGGCAATGTGTGAGATGACTCCATTTCAGCAGGGAAATCTCATCATACACAGCATATGGTGCAACGACAACTGTTACCACACACCAGAGCGAAAACTGTGTTGTCCATTACTGTTAAGGTCACAGAGGCACAGTTTCTTAAAATGTTTTTGGCTCTTTACCACCTAGAACAAATGGCACCAGCAAAGTGCCAATGACTGCTTCACACTGTCATTGCATCAGGGAGAACATAGATGCTCCCTTATCAAGGACAGGAGATTGCAAATCTAACTTCAAGTAACCTTTGCTTTCCCTCGCTCGCCATCCCTCCCCTTCCCAGTTCTCCGATCAGTCTGACTGTCACCGATCATATTTTATCTCTGCTTGTTTTGTTGATATCTTCTCCTAGCTAACAACTATCTATTGTACAATTCCCTTGATTTCCACCCCCTTTCATGTCTCGTTTTCACACCTTGAACTTCCTTATCTCTATGTCTCGCTCTCCCCTGACTCTCAGTCCAATGAAGGGTCGCGACCCAAAACATCACCCATCCCTTCTCTCCAGAGATGCTGCCTGTCCCGCTGAGCTACTCAATAGTCAATAGTCGTTTATTTGTCACATACACATAAATGTGCAGTGAAATGAAACATTACCTGCAGTTAAACAATAAGACCAATAAGAATAATCAATAAAAATGCAATAACACACACAATCACAAATTAACACCAAACAAAAAGAAACATCCATCACAGTGAGTCTCCTCCAGTCCCTCCTCACTGTGATGCAAGGCCACAATGTCTTTTCTCTTCCCCTGCCGTCTTCTCCCGTGGTCAGGCTGTTGTCGTTGCCACGTCGGGGCGGTCGGGGCTCCCGACATTGAAGCCCCCGCTGGGCGGTGAAAATCCAGCGGCCTATTCCAGGCCGCGCCGGACGGTGAAAGGTCCGCGGCGGGCCGACCCAAGCCCCGCGATTCGGGGCGGGCGAACACGCTGCCTCTGCCACTGCCGGAGCTCCCGATGTCGGCCCCCATCCAGGGGCCTGCGGGCTTCCGACGTCCACGTGGCCCGCGCCGGAGCCTCCGGAGACGAGTCGCAGCCGCTCCCGCAGCATCCGAAGGCAGCCAGCGCCGCAGGTGGTGAGTCCGGGCCGCGGGCTCTGCGAACCAGAGCCCCGGGTGATCCCAGGTGCATGGCCGGTGGTAGGCCGCAACGGGAACGGAGACACGACACAGAAACAAAGGTCGCGTCTCCGTTCGGGAGAGACAATGTTACAGTTCCCGTTCCCTCCCACCCCCCCCAAACATAACATACAAACACTACACCATATTAAAACTACAATTCAGACAAAAACAACAAAAAACACAAAAGACAGACGGACTGCAGGCAAGCCGCAGCTGCAACGGCAGCATTCTGTGTCTATCTTTGGAAATCTCCCCCTCTTTGCAGAAAGCAAAAGGCACAATGAAGTTATGGCCCTGCTTGGATTGTGTTGCACAGTAACATTAACCACACAGGTCACATTGTGGGCACTACTTGGGAATTCTTGATCCAAAATCCCCTCAACTCCATTCATTTCATATTAGTGTAGGACCCACATCAGAGTAAAAGTATCATCACAGCCCAGGATCCAGGAAATGCTCATAATGTCAGCATCTCATGGGTTCTCCAACTTATCAAATCAAAGGTGGACACAAAAAGCTGGGGTAACTCAGCGGGGCAGGCAGCATCTCTGGAGAGAAGGAATGGGTGGCGTTTCGGGTCGAGACCCTTACATCAGACCGAGAGGCAGGGGAGAGGGAGTCTAGAGATATGGAAGGGCAAGGTGTGAAAACGAGACCTCGCTGTCTGAAGAAGGGCCAACGGTTTGACTGCTCCGACGTAGTTTTCTCACAGTGAGTGGAGGTGGTTACAGTTGCCTTTGAAAGATGATCCTCAGCAGTTCCATGCATAGAAACCCAAGCTTGGTAGTGTCTGACTGAGTGGCCTCAGCAAAGATAGAGTCATTGAGTCATAGAGTCTTCCAACGTCGAAATACACCCTTTAGCACAATTTAGGCACTTTGGCCAACATATCCCATCTACACAGGTCTCACCTACCTGGATTTGGCCCATATCCCTCTAAACCTGTCCTATCCATGTACATATTCAAATGTTTCTTAAACATTGCAATAGTCCCAGCCTCAACTACCTCCTCTGGCAGCTTGTTCCATACACCCACCACCTTTTCCGCGAAAAAATTACCCCTCAAATTCCTATTAAATCTTTTCCCCTTCACCTTGAACCTATGTCTTCTGGTCTTCGATTCCCCGACTCTGGGCAAGAGACTCTGTGCGTCTACCCGATCTATTCCTCTCATGGATTTTATACACCTCTATAAGATCCCCCCTCATCCTCCTGCGCTCCAAGGAATAGAGTCCCAGCCTACTCAACCTCTCCCTATAGTTCACACCCTCTAGTCCTGGCAATATCCTCGTAAATCTTCTCTGCGCCCTTTCCAGCTCAACAACATCTTTCCTATAACATGGTACCCAAAACTGAGCATAATACTCTAAATGCGGCCTCACCGACGTCTTATACAAATGCAACATGCCTCCCAACTTCCCCGTGACCTGCGTGGGTTTTCTCCGAGATCTTCAGTTTCCTCCCGCACTCCAAAGACGTACAGGATTGTAGGTTAATTGGTTTGGTGTATGTATAAATTGTCCCTGGTGTGTGTAGGATAGTGTTAATGTGCGGGGATCGCTGGTCGGAGCGGACCCCGTCTACCGAAGGGCCTGTTTCCGCGCTGTATCTCTAAACTAAATAATTGATTTTACCATCTTTTCCAGAAAGCTGCAAGAACTTCTGGAATGGCCTTCACTTTATGCCCCAGCCACAATTCTCCACCCACTGAAAGGTTATATGGTAATTTAAATCAACCTTGACCAGTACAAAATACTCATGACATTTATCATATCATCATATCTATACAGCCGGAAACAGGCCTATTCGGCCCTCCAAGTCCGTGCCGCCCAGCGATCCCCGTACATTAACACTATCCTACACCCACTAGGGACAATTTTTACATTTACCCAGCCAATTAACCTACATACCTGTACGTCTTTGGAGTGTGGGAGGAAACCGAAGATCTCGGAGTAAACCCACGCAGGTCACGGGGAGAACGTACAAACTCCTTACAGTGCAGCACCCGTAGTCAGGATCGAACCTGAGTCTCCGGCGCTGCATTCGCTGTAAAGCAGCAACTCTACCGCTGCGCTACCGTTCTGGAACCATCTTTGAAGGGAATCAATAATATGGTTATCATGAGCATTTACTGAGATAATGAAAGTGGACAATCAAAGAAGTGATCTCGACCCTTTTTTCCAGAGATGCTGTCTGACCCGCTGAGTTACTCCAACATTTTGTGTCTACCTTCAACACAAATACCTACTTGACTTGTTTTGTGAAACATGTCAAATTGGCGTGGTCTTATCAAGGGCTGCAATTTTGCAGTACTATTACCTTTAGACTCCTGTAGCATTAATGAAATACGAGTATTTACTTAGCATTTTTTTCTGACTTAAATATGTTCTGATGTACAATGCAGAAACCAAAGTTATTCTTGAAATGTAGTTAACATTGTTTGAAACATTAGCAGGATGGTTTGGGAACAGCTCCATCCAAGACCGCAAGGAATTGCAGCAAATTGTGGACGCAGCCCAGACCATCACACAAACCAACCTCCCTTCTCAACACCTTGACTCCCCCTCCCATTCCCATACCGACCTTTCTGTCCTGGGCCTCCTCCAGTGTCAGAGTGAGGCCCAGCGCAAATTGGAGGAACAGCACCTCATATTTCGCTTGGGCAGCTTACACCCCAGCGGTATGAACATTGACTTCTAACTTCAAGTAACCCTTGCTTTCCCTCTCTCTACAATCCCTCCCCTTCCCAGTTCTCCCACCAGTCTTAATGTCTCTGACTACATTATATCCCTATCCCGCCTCCTCCCCTGATATCAGTCTGAAGAAGGGTCTCGACCCGAAACGTCCCCCATTCCTTCTCTCCAGAAATGCTGCCTGACCTGCTGAGTTACTCCAGCATTTTGTGTCTATCTCCCTTCTATTAACTCCATTTATACCTCACGCTGCCTCGGCAAGGCCAGCAGCATAATCAAGGACCAGTCACACCCTGGCCACTCCCTCTTCTCCCCTCTCCCATCAGGCAAAAGGTACAGCAGTGTGAAAACGCACACCTCCAGATTCAGGGACAGTTTCTTCCCAGCTGTTATCAGGCAACTGAACCATCCTACCACAACCAGAGAGCAGTGCTGAACTACTATCTACCTCTTTGGTGACCCTCGGACTATCCTTGATCAGACTTTACTGGCTTTACCTTGCACTAAACGTTATTCCCTTATCATGTATCTACATGCTGCAAATGGCTCGATTGTAATCATGTATTGTCTTTCTGCTGACAGGTTAGCACGCAACAAAAGCTTTTCATTGTACCTCTCTGCACGTGACAACTGAAACTGTAATGTGAGATTCATGTACAGCAAAGGGATAATTGGATAATGGCTTCTGCTTAACATTGGTGAGGACTCTGGAGATAACTCCTCAGTTCCGTTTCCAATATTGGCACATGATCCTTTGCCCGAGTGAGTCTTTGGTTTATACGTCTTTTGAAAGCTGACACCCTGTTAAAGCAACACACAATGATGAGTGGCATGGATTGGGTGGAGATATAGGAACCTTCCCACACGCCAGAAGTGTCAAACTCCAGAGGACATACAGTATGCTTAAGGTGAGAAGTATGCGTTTTGGAGAAAATCTGAGGAAGAAACATGTTCCCAATGTTGGGGGAGTCCAGAATAAGGGGCCACAGTTTAAGAATAAGGGGTAGGCCATTTAGAACGGAGATGAGGAAAAACTTTTTCAGTCAGAGAGTTGTGAATCTGTGGAATTCTCTGCCTCAGAAGGCAGTGGAGGCCAATTCTCTGAATGCATTCAAGAGAGAGCTAGTAGAGCTCTTAAGGATAGCGGAGTCAGGGGTATGGGGAGAAGGCAGGAACGGGGTACTGATTGAGAATGATCAGCCATGATCACAGTGAATGGCGGTGCTGGCTCGAAGGGTCGAATGACCTCCTCCTGCACCTATTGTCTATTGTCTATAAGAATTTTTAATTCAGAGTATGGCTGTTATTTGAAACACACATTGCCTGACGAGGTGCTGGTGGGTACTCTCACAACTGCCAACGCAAAATAAGCTACAGGCCAAGTGCTTTTAAATGGGGTTAGTATTAAGAGTTCAATGGTTAGCATGGGCAAGGTGGGGTGAATGGCCTTTTTCTGTGCAGTGTAATTCGATAACACTTCCTCATTATTGTGTTGAAGCATCGTCCTCACATCTGTGGTCTGAAACTCACAGCCTTCTAACTCTAAGATGAACATGTTACCAGTAAATCAATACTGACACCTATTGTTGTAAACTTAACTCGCAGGTACATGTTTGCAAAGTGTACACACACACACAGTTTAAATAAGGGATGCAGATGTTGACCCAGAAATATCGTTGGACGTTGGTGGCATTGAGCATGCCATGCAGTCTTTGTAGGCACATTGCCTTTCAAAATCTATTCCATTGAAGTGTCGAGAGGCAGAGCATAAAACATTGGCACAAGTAAATAATGCATTCAGTACTGTTGGCTGCAGGTGAGCTCCTTGCTATCAGTCTTTTAACAACATCAGCGGTCACGGTGGCACAGCGTTAGAGTTGCTGCCTTACAGCGAATGCAGAGACCCGGGTTTGATCCCGACTACGGGTGCTGTCTGTATGGAGTTTGCATGTTTTCCCGTGACCTGCGTGAGTTTTCTCCGAGATCTTCGGTTTCCTCCCACACTCCAAAGATGTACAGGTTTGTAGGATAATTGGCTTGGTAAATGTAAAAATTGTCCCTAGTGGGTGTAGGATAGTGTTAATGTGCGGGGATCGCTGGTCGGTGCGGACCCGGTGGGCCGAAGGGCCTGTTTCCGCGCTGTATCTCAAAACTAAACATAGATATAAGGGACTGCAGAGAAAGACTCAAAGTGCTGGAGTAACTCAGGAGGTCAGGCAGCATAGACACAAAAAGCTGGAGTAACTCAGCGGGACAGGCACATCTCTGGAGAGAAGGAATGGGTGATGTTTCGGGTCGAGACCCTTCTTCAGACTGAGCTGACTTGGGAGAAGGTAAAACCGGGCCGTGCAGGGCTGGGGAACAATAAGGTTGGAGGCTTTGTGGAGCAGGCAGCTGGAAGTGATAAAATCAGTAATGGTGTGTGAGATTAAGAACTGGTGCCCATCTGTGGGTTCATGGTCCAAGGATAAGTAGGAGGAGGTGTCTGAGAGTTGTCGCCTGGCCTCGGTCCGGTAGAGGTCAACGCGCCAGAATACCACAGCATCTCCCTTGTCGGCAGGTTTGATTATAATGTCGGGGCTGCTGCAGAGTGAGTGGAGGGCTGTACGTTCAGAGGGGGTGAGGTAGGAGTAGGTAAAGGGAGAGGAAACGTTGAGACGGTCGATGTCACGCCGGCAGTTAGAAATAAAGAGGTCTAAAGAGGGTAGAAGGGCATTCTGGGGAGTCCAAGAGGAGGGGGTCCATTGGAGATGGGAGAAGGGGTCATCACTGGGGGGTGAGGACTCCTTCCCATGGAAAAAGGCTCGGAGGCGGAGGCGACGGAAGAATAGCTCCACGTCATGGCGGAGCCGGAACTCGCTGAGGTGGGGGCGGAGGGGAACAAAGGTGAGGCCTCTCTCTGGAGAACATGGAGAGGTGACGTCTTGGGTGAGACCTGAAGGGAAAAATCAGGTCCTGGTATGAAGAGGCCAATTCTATGAATGCATTCAAGAGAGAGCTAGATAGAGCTCTTAAGGATAGCGGAGTCAGGGGGTATGGGGAGAAGGCAGGAACGGGGTACTGACTGAGAATAATCATCACATTGAATGGTGGTGCTGGCTCGAAGGGCCGAATGGCCTCCTCCTGCACCTATTGTCTATTGTCTATTGAAATGGCGTCAGTCCGTGATCTCCACAAATACTGCCCGACCTGCTGAATTACTCCAGCACTTTCAATCCCTTGACAATCTCCGGTTTCACCTCTTCTCCAATTCTTACTTCCAGTAATTAAGGCTGCAGATGGTTATGGACATATTACACATGTATGCCTTCATATAAAAAAAACACTAGACCAAGTGGACCCCCCGTTGGGCCTAAACCTCCCCTTCATTGGTGCAGCACCCTCTCCTCCCCCCACTCCCCCTTCCCCCCTCCCCCCTCCCCTCCCCCCACTCCCCCTTCCCCTCCCTCCCTCCTCTGCCCTCCCTCCCCCTCCCTCCTCCCCTCCTCCCCACCCCTCCCCCTCCCCCTCCCCCTCCCATCCTGCCTTCCCTCTTCCCCTCCCACTTCCCCTCCCCCCCACTCCATCCCCCTCATCCCCCCTCTTATCCTCCCTCCCCCCTACCTCCCTCCCCCTCCCTCCACCCCTCCCTTCCTCTTCCCTCCCTCCCCCCCACCTCCCCCCTCCCTCCCTCCACCCCCTCCCTCCCTCTTCCCTCCCTCCCCCTCCCTCCCTAGGAGATAGATTTAAACTTTAAAATGTGGATAACTTTCAAAATATAACACCAATTTCAATGAAACTTCTTCCATTTGCACCAAAGGAACGACGCTGAGTAAGGTGGGCCTAAAACTATCGCGCTATCGCGCTATCATGTACCATTTTGGCTGTAGTTCAGGAACAAACAAACAAACAAACAAGAGCTTTAGCATAGAGATGCTTCAATGTGAGGATCACAAAATATTAAACTGTGGCTAAATATTCTAAGGAGGCACTCCACTCTCAGTTAATGGTCATTAAATATCCCATTTAAGTAAAATGAAACTGAGGTGCACGTGATGTAGTAAATAGTTTGCTTGCTCAATCCAGCACAGGCATCTTTACCCACTGCAGAGCATTTCATGTTAAGGCCTTGATACTTGTTCATTCATCTTAATGAACAGACCACCTCAGAGCTCTCCAGCACCCACTTTCTCAGCATACAGTCTGAAGAAGGGTCTGACCCAAAACTTCACCTATTTCCTCCAGCTTTTTGTCTCGATCCAGAGTTTAACAATATGTTTTTAAGTGGCGCACCCAGCAGTCTGTCTGCCCTTTCTTCTGGTTTTGTTATTTTTAGTTTGTGTTAAAGTATGTTTTAGTGTGTCTTGGTTTGTTTTATGTGGGGGTGGGGGGGGGGGGGGAAATTGGGGGAAACTTTTTTTCAATTTCTTACCTCGACGGAGATGTGATATTTCTCCGTGTCGTATCTCCGTCCCCACTGCGGCCTAACGTCGAGGAGTTGGCGGCTTTTCCTGGAGTCTGTGGGGAGCTCCAAGCCGCGGGAGTTTGTGGGACTTTAACATCATGGAGCCCGTGGTCTCTGGTAAGAAGAGGCTGACTCGGGAGCTCCATGCCGTGGAGAGAGTTTCAACTGCCCTGACACGGGGAGTTTCGATGATCCCGATGGGGGCTTCGATCGTCGGCTGGGGGGGCTTTGACTGCGGACGGTTCAACAGCCCCGACTGCGGGTGAACAAAGAGGAAGGTGATTGAACTTTATTACCTTCCATCACAGTGAGGAATGTGGAATCCGCTGTGGTGGATGTTTATGTTAAATGTTACTTTATGTGGCTGTGTGTCTTGTTGCTTTTCACTTAGTATGGCTGTATGGTAACTCAAATTTCACTGTACCTTAATTGGTACATGTGACAATAAACTGACCTTGAAACCTTGAACCTTGTTGGATGAACTTCCAGCCTGGATCATTAGATCAAAAGATCATAAGTGATAGGAGTAGAATTAGGCCATTCGGCCCACCAAGTCTACTCCCACCATTCAATCATGGCTGACCTATCTATCCCTCTCAACCCCATTCTCCTGCCTTCTCTCTATAACCTCTGACACTCATACTAATCAAGAATCTATCTATCTCCGCCTTAAATATATCCACTGACATTGCCTCTACTGTGGCAAAGAATTCCACAAATTCACCAGCCTCTGACTAAAGAAATTGCTCGTCATCTCCTTCCTAAAAGAACGTCCTTTAATTCTGAGGCTATGACCTCTAGTCCTGGACTCTCCCACCAGTGGAAACATCCTCTCCACATCCACTCTATCCAGGCCTTTCACTATTCTGTACATTTGAATGAGGTCCCACCTCATTCTTCTAAACTCCAGCGAGCACAGGCCCAGTGCCGACAAACGCTCATCATAGGTTAATACAATTGGTAGATTTGTCTTCTTTTAGACAATAGACAATAGACAATAGGTGCAGGAGGAGGCCATTCGGCCCTTCGAGCCAGCACCGCCATTCAATGTGATCATGACTGATCATTCTCAATCAATACCCCGTTCCTGCCTTCTCCCCATACCCTTTAACTCTGCTATCCTTAAGAGCTCTATCTAGCTCTCTCTTGAATGCATTCAGAGAATTGGACTCCACTGCCTTCTGATGCAGAGAATTCCACAGATTCACAACTCTCTGACTGAAAAGGGTTTTCCTCATCTCCGTTCTAAATGGCCTACCCCTTATTCTTAAACTGTGGCCCCTTGTTCTGGACTCCCCCAACATTGGGAACATGTTTCCTGCCTCTAACGTGTCCAACCCCTTAATAATCTTATAGGTTTCGATAAGATCTCCTCTCATCCTTCTAAATTCCAGTGTATACAAGCCTAGTTGCTCCAGTCTTTCAACATATGACAGTCCCGCCATTCCGGGAATTAACCTAGTAAACCTACGCTGCACGCCCTCGATAGCAAGAATATCCTTCCTCCAATTTTGTGACTACATAGATGAGGATTAAGGTTCTTAAATCTTTAAATCTCATTCTAATATATCAAGCACGTGCTCCTGAGGCAGAAACAACATATTTAAGAACAAGTAATAGCACAAGTACTTTGTGTTTTAAATGTTTATAAAAGTGGGTAGTACTTGTCTCCCAGTTAATATCCTGGATAGAATGGATGTGGAGAGGATGTTTTCACTGGTGGGAGAGTCTAGGACCAGAGGTCACAGCCTCAGAATTAAAGGACGTTCCTTTAGGAAGGAGATGAGGAGGAATTTCTTTAGTCAGATGGTGGTGAATCTGAGGAACTTATTGCCACAGAAGGTTGTGGAGGCCAGGTCAATTGATAATTTTTTGACAGAGATAGATTCTTGATTAGTACGGGTGTTATGGGTTATGGGGAGAAGGCAGGGGAATGGGATGAGGAGGGAGAGACTTGATGGGCCGAATGGCCTAATTCTGCTCCTGTCACTTATAGACGGTCATGGTGGCGCAGCGGTAGAGTCGCTGCCTTACAGCGAATGCAGCGCCGGAGACCAGGGTTCCATCCCGACTACAGGTGCCGTCTGTACGGAGCTTGTACGTTCTCCCCGTGACCTGCGTGGGTTTTCTCCGAGATCTTCGGTTTCCTCCCACACTCCAAAGACGTGCAGGTTTGTAGGTTAGTTGTCTTGGTAAATGTAAAAATTGTCCCTAGTGGGTGTAGGATAGTGTTAATGTGCAGGGATCGCTGGGCGGCGCGGACCCGGTGGGCCGAAAGGGCCTGTTTCCGCGCTGTATCTCTAAATCTAAACTAAACTTATGGACTTATGAATATAATCCATCATAATGTTATGACATTCCACTCATACAAAGGTGTAGCACGAGAATGAGTTCCAAGATGTTTATATAGTTTTATATTATCGTAAAATCCGGTGCTCGACAACTGATAACAGAAAGTTTATAATCAGCCCGGGAGATGAAGCTTTAACAGTACATGGTACACCACTGGAGATTTACAGAGAAAATCCAACACAAAGCAGAAAGAAACATTGCAATAAGTTGTGGCTTCCATACACCACTAGACCATCGCCTTCCAATATAGGTTGTCTGAACCTTCAGTGACCCTCTTTGGCCATGTAAAGACAGGGATATTGTCGGTTACTAAGGCAGCTATAATGAGGTGTCCTGCTGGTTCCAAAGAGGTAATACTCCACATGGCGAATAAAGAGAAGAAAGACCTTTTCATAAACTTAATTACTGAAGGGTTAATCTCCAGCTAGTTGGCTGTTTAAGACAGATATTGCCCAGTCACAGTTCACAGTCAGAGACCAACATGAAGGGAATCTCAAACTGCCAAGTATTTCCATCTCTGTGTGACAGCAGGGAAAATCAGATGACTGCTGGAACTAATCCTTTTTCCCCTTGACTTTGAATGATTCTCAAAGGCCGTTTCTCTTTTTTATTAAACCTGTGGATGCTTTATCAGAAAATTAAAAAAAACAATAATAATTTCGTAAACATCTCACGTAATAATCAATGAAGTTCCAAAATCAACAACGGATTGATTCTAGGTTACACCAGTTGTTGTTGTCTCTTTCTCTGGACGTTTAGTGACTCTGAAAACAATTGCCAATCAAACAAAGATCTTGCCTGATGGCAAAACCTACTCAGCACAATGTGTAGACTCCTTCTAGCCATAGAGGGAGTACAGAGAAGGTTCACCAGATTGATCCCTGGGATGGCAGGACTTTCATATGAAGAAAGACTGGATAGACTAGGCTTATACTCGCTGGAATTTAGAAGACTGAGGGGGGATCTTATAGAAACATATAAAATCCTTAAGGGGTTGGAGAGGCTAGATGCGGGAAGATTGTTCCCGATGTTGGGGAAGTCCAGAACCAGGGGTCACAGCTTAAGGATAAGGGGGAAGTCTTTTAGGACCGAGATAAGAAAACATTTCTTCACACAGAGAGTGGTGAGTCTGTGGAATTCTCTGCCACAGAAGGTAGTTGAGGCCAGTTCATTGGCTATATTTAAGAGGGAGTTAGATGTGGCCCTTGTGGCTAAAGGGATCAGGGGGTATGGAGAGAAGGCAGGTACAGGATACTGAGTTGGATGATCAGCCATGATCATATTGAATGGCGGTGCAGGTTCGAGGGGCCGAATGGCCTACTCCTGCACCTATTTTCTATGTTTCTATGTTTCTATGTCAGAAATGAATTGGAGAAAATTAGCCCCAGGCTGTTCACTCTATTCTTTCAAAAGAAAATGCTCTTTCTTATTTGTCATTACTTTATCATTGCTATTCAAAGTTTGCAATTCTGGTTAAATGATTCAGGTTGATTTCATTTTTGTTTTGTTGGCAGCGTGAAAGTAGATTTATGTGTTTGAATTTAACGCATTAATGTACCATTGAACTGTTACATAAATTGGTCACTTTAGCTCGATTTGACACAGGAACGTGCCTGAAACTTAATCATTGCTATAATATTAAATATCAATGGAAACCCATAGGGTGGGTATTGCAAGTGGCATTGCTGATGAATTGCGGATGTATAATCTCAATGGAGGAGGCTCTGTGCATCAAACTTTGTTTCAATGTTTATATGATCATCATGCCTCAAGATAGGCACAAAATGCTGGAGTAAGGCCCTGTCCCACTTAGGCGATTTTTTAGGCGACTGCCGGCGACTGTCATAGTCGTAGCAGGTCACCGAAAAACGGGCGACTGGACCCTCCCCATGACAATGTCTACGACAAGCTACAACAACCTACCACCTGGTCGATGTCAAGCTACGGCAAGCTACCGACAACCGGCGACCCAATCGTTGCAACTTAGGACGTCCACCTACGACCGCACCTACGACAACCTACGACCACACAGGCGGCAACCTACGACAACCGAAGTCAACCCACGTCCACCCGCGACAAGCTACGACAAGCTACGACTGTGTCGGTGACAACTGAAGACAATTCACGTCATTTTGGCCTCCGGTTTTAACGACGGTACCTGTAGCTGGTTGACGTAGGTTGACGTAGGTTGACGTAGGTGGTCGCCAATGGAATTCACCGAAATCAGCACTGGCAACAACCTACGTCACCTGGCGACAACCCGGCGACAACCTATGACAGCGCCCCCATCAGGAGACGTCAAGCTACGCTCATTGGCGTCAAACCAACAGTCGCCGAAAATTATAAACATTTCAAAATCCAGCGGCGACCAGAAAGACGCTACGACTCTTAGGAGACGACTCATGACCGTGCAGGCGACACCCCGGCGACTGTGTGGCGACAGCCTAGTCCCCTGTAGTCGTCTAAAACATCGTCTAAGTGGGACAGGGGCCTAACTCAGCGGGACGGGCAGCATCTCTGGAGAGAGGGAATGGGTGACCTTTCAGGCTGCGACCGTTCTTTGGAGTGGGAGTCAAGGGAGAGGGAGACACAGAGATAAGTCAAGTCAAGTCAAGTCAATTTTATTTGTATAGCACATTTAAAAACAACCCACGTTGACCAAAGTGCTGTACATCTGATTAGGTACTAAGGAAAAAAATGAAACATACAGTAGCACACAAACAGTTCACAGCGCCTCCTCAATGAGCCTCAAATGCTAGGGAGTAGAAATAGGTTTTGAGCCTGGACTTAAAGGAGTCGATGGAGGGGGCAGTTCTGATGGGGAGAGGGATGCTGTTCCACAGTCTAGGAGCTGCAACCGCAAAAGCGCGGTCACCCCTGAGCTTAAGCCTAGACCGCGGGATAGTGAGTAGCCCCAAGTCGGCCGACCTGAGGACCTGGAGTTAGAGAGGGGGGTTAGAAGATTTTTGATGTAGGGGGGGGAATGTCCATTTAGGGCTTTATACGTGAATAGGAGGAGCTTGAAGTTGATTCTGTACCGTACAGGGAGCCAGTGGAGAGAGGCCAGAATCGGGGTGATGTGGTCCCTTTTACGGGTACCCGTCAGGAGTCTCGCTGCGGCGTTTTGGACCAGTTGCAGGCGGGACAGGGAAGATTGGCTGATCCCAGTGTATAGGGAGTTGCAGTAGTCTAGGCGGGAGGAAATGAAAGCGTGAATGATTTTTTCTGTGTCGTCGAATTGGAGGAAAGGTTTGATTTTAGCTATGGTTCGAAGTTGGAAGAAGCTGGCTTTTACCACAGCGTTGACTTGCTTATCAAATTTTAATGCAGAGTCAAATATAATGCCGAGGTTTTTGACATGTGGTTTGACTAGGCAGGATAGACTTCCAAGACTGCCTGTTATCGATTTGATGGAGTCGGGGGGGCCGAATAGGATGACCTCAGATTGCTCTCATTTAATTGGAGGAAGTTCTGTGCCATCCAACATTTTATGTCCTCAAGGCAGTGTAAGAGGCTGTTTAAATTTGACTGGTTGTTGGGTTTCAGGGGGAGGTAAAGCTGAGTGTCATCGGCATAGCAGTGGAAAGAAATGCCGTGCCTTTGAATGATTTGGCCAAGGGGGAGCATGTATAGAGAGAAGAGAATGGGGCCTAGGATGGAGCCTTGTGGAACTCCGCAGGAGAGGCTAGCTGGAGCAGAGGAATAACTGCCTATGTTGATGGCGAAACTCCTATCTTTGAGGTACGAAGCGAACCAGCTCAGGGCAGTGCCATCAATGCCAACCGCGTACCGGAGACGGTCAATAAGGATGGTGTGGTCCACTGTATCGAACGCTGCGCTGAGGTCGAGAAGGAGCAGGATTGCACAGTCGCCGGTGTCGATGGCGAGAAGCAGGTCGTTGTGTACCTTCAACAAGGCAGACTCTGTGCTGTGGTGGGCTCTGAAACCTGACTGGAAACTTTCCAGGATGGTGTATTGGTGATAAGGAAGGGTAAGGTGTGAAAACGAGAGATCAAAGGGGAGGCATGTCAAGGAAGATGTAGTATTGATCATTGTTAGCTAGGGGAAGGTGACAACGAAGCATGCGGAGATACAGTGTAATCAGAGGGACAGTCAGACTGGCCGGAGAACTGGGATGGGGGAGGGAAGGAGAGAGAAGGAATGCAAGGGTTACTTGAAGTTAGAGAAGACATTATTCATACCGCTGGGGTGTATGCTGCCCAAGTAAAACATGAGCCTCATTCTGACAGTGGAGGAGGCCCAGGACAGAAAGGTCAGTGTGGGAATGGGAGGGGGAGTTGAAGTGTGCAGCAACTAGAGTGGGGTCCATTGCAGGTGTGGGCGAGTGAGAAGGTTGGGGAAAACTCAAGTATTCATGATACTAATCTACACATTGGAATAAAACCTCTATGGCTTGAGTCCTGAAAACTTATCTTGGAGTAGTTTTCATCTTTCTCATTACAATCTGTGGAAAGGCCAATCTTATTAAGAGCAAACTTGAAAGAGTTCATGTTTCTAAAGTGAAGCGTCTGTCATTGTGGGAGCATTTCCACTCTGCGCATCCACAATCCTCATTGTCCACTGAGGGTTTTAAATCCTCTCCCCTCCCGATGGCCAACAGGTCTAACCAGAAATTTAACTTTGCAGCAAGACCTCATCAATCCTCCATTTACCAGCAAAGAATCAACCGTTTTAGTCTGCAATTGATTCCACATCAAAAACTATTGAATTGAATTGGATAAGTTTATTGGCCAAGTATGTGCACATACAAGGAATGTGCCTCGGTGCTCCGCTCGCAAGTGACAACACGAACATACAGTAAACAATTAAGACTAGCGCATAAAACATTAAAACATTAGGAATACAACATTGCGGTTTAAACATGTGAATGAAATAAACCAGAGCAAAAAGAGACTACAGACTTTTGGTTATTGAGTAGAGCTGCTGCTCGTGGAAAAGAGCTGATAGAATTACGCTCAATACTTAACTCAATGGTTAACTGAAAAGCTCTTTAATTTTATACTGGCATTTCTGTGGGAGGTTGATTATATAATGGAAAATCGTTAATGTTCCCCACAGTAAAGAGAACAAAAAGATAGTGGTTGGAATTTCAGAGCAACAGTGGGAGGTTTTCTAGTATTGAATACAAATGAATTGTGAACAACCTGCACATTGAACTCTGTGTCTTCTGCAAATTTGCCTTTGGATTGAGAAGGATGCCCCCTTCAGGGATAGAAGAAAAAAGGTGTTGAATCTAAATATGTGCGAATGTTTCCAAGATAATTATCAGCGCTGATATCACTAACTATTTGTGTCAGCACGACCTAGTCAAACAGAGATGATATAATTGTAGGAAGGAACTGCAGATGCTGATATAAACCAAAATGCTGGAGTAACTCAGAGGGACAGGCAGCATCTCTGGAGAGAAGGGCAATATACATTAATGACTTGGATGAAGGGATTAAAAGTACCATTAGCAAATTTGCAGATGATACAAAGCTGGATGATAGTGTGAACTGTGAGGAAGATGCTATGAGGTTGCAGGGTGACTTGGACAGGTTGTGTGAGTGGGTGGATGCATGGCAGATGCAGTTTAATGTGGATAAGTGTGAGGTTATCCACTTTAGTTGTAAGAATAGGAAGGCAGATTATTATCTGAATGGTGTCAAGTTAGGAAAAGTACAATGAGATCTGGGTGTCCTAGTGCATCAGTCACTGAAAGGAAGCATGCAGGTACAGCAGGCAGTGAAGAAAGCCAATGGAATGTTGGCCTTCATAACAAGAGGAGTTGAGTAGAGGAGCAAAGAGGTCCTTCTGCAGTTGTACAGGGCCCTAGTGAGACCGCACCTGGAGTACTGTGTGCAGTTTTGGTCTCCAAATTTGAGGAAGGATATTCTTGCTATTGAGGGCGTGCAGCGTGGGTTACTAGGTTAATTCCCGGAATGGCGGGACTATCATATGTTGAAAGACTGGAGCGACTAGGCTTGTATACACTGGAATTTAGAAGGATGAGAGGAGATCTTATCGAAACGTATAAGATTATTAAGGGGTTGGACACGTTAGAGGCAGGAAACATGTTGCCAATGTTGGGGAGTCCACAGTTTAAGAATAAGAGGTAGTATGGCGAGTCCGAAACTTGTTGGTTGTAGACGAAGTTTATTGCAGCCGCAATAAACGAATACAGAGTTAAACAACAAGGTACAGGACAACCAATACAAACTTACTGTCTTCCTTGAAGACTTCGCCGAACTCACTAAAAACGGGCGCCAAACGCGCACATGACATCGCTGGCCAATCAGCGATGTCGTTCCCTGGACCAATCCCCATGGTCGCGTTCCCACGTGACCTCGCTGGCCAATCCGAGGGTTCGACGACCTGGACCATTCTCTATGGTCGCTACATGACCCCCCCCCCAGAACCCGAGGTGCGGAACCTAGCTGGGAGCCAGATTTCGCGACCATAACGAGTACGGAGAGGGACAGCCTGAACCACAGGAGCCGGAGGTTCCGGACTTGGTGGAACAGCCGGAACGAGAGGTTCTGGAGGAACTACCGGCACGGGGGGTCCTGGAGGAACTGCCGAAACGGGGGGTCCTGGAGGAACTGTCGGAACGGGGGTTTCTGGACTGGGCGGAACTAACGGAGGTCGGCCTCTCCTAGGGGTTTGACCGACCAGGACTGGTTGATCCGGGTCCAAATGGGCAGGTTTGAGCCGGGACACCGAGACGAGTTCACTCTTGCCGCCCATGTCTAAGGTGAAAGTAGCCGTTCCCTTACGTAAAACCCGGAACGGCCCTTGATAGACCCTCTGCAACGGGGCGCGATGGGCATCTTTACGCAGAAAAACAAACTCACAGTCCTTCAGGGAAGACGGTTCATGTACCATGGGACACCCATGACGTGAAGTCGGCACTGGAGCCAGGGAGCCCACCCGTTCCCGGAGAGATGCCAACGCTGATGGGACTGTAGGGAGCAGGGCTGAAGGGTCCGGAAACAGATCTCCGGGTACTCGAAGTGTCGAGCCATATACTAGCTCTGCGGACGACGCACCGAGATCTGGCTTAGGAGCAGTCCGGATGCCCAAAAGAACCCAAGGGAGTTGGTCTACCCAGTCCGGGCCTTCAAGCCTTGCACTGAGGGACGCCTTAAGTTGGCGGTGGAACCTTTCTACGAGTCCATTTGCCTGGGGGTGATATGCAGTTGTGGGTTGTAACTTGGACCCGTACAGTTCCGCCAGCGCGGCCCAGAGGGACGAAGTGAACTGTGGCCCTCTGTCAGTTGTAATAACTGCCGGGACCCCGAAACGAGCTACCCAATGAAGGGCCAAAGTCCTAGCACAAGACGCTGACGAGATATCAAACAATGGGAAAGCCTCTGGCCACCGGGTGAACCGATCCACCACCGTGAGGAGGTGGGTGTAGCCCCGGGAGGAAGGCAAAGGCCCGACCAAATCCACGTGGATGTGGAAAAAACGAAAAGCCGGGACCTCGAAATCCTGTACGGGGGGCTGGACGTGGCGCTGGACTTTAGCGGTCTGACAGGGCACGCAGGAACTTGCCCACCCCGCTACCTGTTTCCGCAGGCCATGCCAGACAAACCTCGCTGCTACCAAGGCAGAGGTGGAGCGGATGGACGGGTGCGCCAGCCCATGAATGGCATCGAAAACCCGGCGCTGAAGGGAGGGCGGTACTACCGGCCTGGGACGAGGAAGAGAAACATCGCACCAGACTTTCGTGCCCTCCGACCCACAAGCTACCTGGGCCAACTTCAATCCCGAAGTGGTGGACTGGTACGTCGAAACGGTATCCGCCAGGAGCTGTGCCTCCGCGAGCTCCTGGGGATCCACTTCGCAGTCCACCGCCGAAATAGGGGGAAAAGCAGGTCTAGACAGGGCGTCAGCAACGGCATTAAGCTTACCCACGATATGACGGACATCTGTGGTAAATTCGGAGATAGCAGTCAGGTGCCGCTGCTGGCGGGCCGACCATGGGTCAGACAATTTCAAAAAAGCAAATGTTAATGGCTTGTGGTCCGTAAATGCCACGAATGGGCGGCCCTCGAGGAAATACCTGAAATGACGGACAGCTAAATAGAGAGCTAGAAGCTCTCGGTCAAATGCGCTATATTTCAGCTCGGCCGAATTTAGTTGCCGGCTGCAAAACGCTAAAGGCTGCCAACGGCCACCGACCTGCTGCTCCAGAACCCCACCCACCGCCACGTCAGAGGCGTCAACCGTCAGGGCCGTGGGGGCTCGGATGGACCAACATGGTGGCGTCTGCCAAGGCTGCCTTAGCTGCCGTAAAAGCCGACTCTGCGGTCGGGGACCACAACAACTCTACCGGATTCCCTGCAAGGCATTGGAAAAGCGGGCGCAGGACTCGCGCCGCTGCCGGAACGAATCTATGGTAGAAATTAACCATGCCTACGAACTCCTGCAGCCCTTTTACTGAGGTGGGCCTGGGAAAAGCCCGGATAGCTTCCACCTTCTCGGGCAAAGGGGCGGCGCCGGCAGAGGTAATTCTGTGACCTAGAAAATCGAGGGCAGGCCGAATTGACATTTGGAGGGTTGGATAATGAGCCCGTGGTCTTGGAGCCACTGGAACACGATCCGCAAATGGGCCTGGTGTTCCTGCACTGAGGGGCTGGCTACCAGGATGTCGTCTAAATAAATAAACAAAAAGGGTAAACCCCGGCCCACGCGGTCCATCAGTCGCTGGAAAGCCTGTGCCGCTTTCTTTAAACCGAAAGGCATACGCAACCATTCAAACAACCCGAACGGAGTAATAGTTGCAGTTTTTTGTATGTCCTCCGGTCGCACCGGAATCTGATGGTATCCTCGCACCAAATCGATTTTGGAAAACACCACCGCTCCTTCCAGCCCAGATGAAAAGTCCTGTAGGTGCGGTATGGGGTAGCGATCAGCCGTGGTGACGGCATTGAGACGCCGATAATCGCCACATGGCCTCCACCCCCCAGATGCCTTGGAGACCATGTGTAACGGCGAGGCCCACGGGCTGTCAGACTGACGGACAATTCCCATTTCCTCCATCTTCCTGAACTCCGCCCTTGCCACCACCAGTTTGTCTGGCGGTAGTCTCCTGGCCCGAGCGAAAACGGGAGGGCCTTCGGTGCGGATGTGATGGACCACACCGTGCTTAGCCGAAGGTGCGTCAAAACGTTGGACGAGCAGCTCTGGGAAATCTGCCAGAATCGCAGCATACGAGTCGGGGGCCGCGACGACGGCCTGGACAGTAGGGCTGGGCGAGGAGGCGATTGTCGGAGCGACATGCTCATCTTCGGCGGAGGGTCGGAGGTCGTTACCGCGGACATCAGGAACCAGTGAAAAAGCCCAGAGAAAATCTGCGCCCAGGATCGCTTGTTTGACGTCGGCTATGATGAATGCCCATTCGTACGTGCGGAGGCCTAACACAAGGGACATCTTCCGTGTACCGAAAGTGCGAATTGGGCTGCCATTAACCGCGATGAGGGTGGGACCTGTCTTACCCGATCTGGTTTCGAGGTCGGTCGGCGGCACCATGCTGACGATGGCTCCCGTGTCTACCAAAAATTCTGTGTCCGTGAATCGATCATGGACATAGAGGCGCCGGTTCTGGCCAATCGTAACTGCCCCTATGTACGATCGGCCGAGGCATTTCCCGCGAAGGTACAAGGCAAACGACAGTTGCGGGATTCGTTACCCCATCGTAGGTGATAATAGCACCAGCCGCGCTTGTGCGGATCTTTTTGGCGGGCTTTCGGAGAATTGGCGGGAGACGTGGCGCCATCTTGCCGTCGCTGTGGCGTGGTCACCGATGTCGAGACTTTGTTGATTGAACCACTTGCCTTGTTTTTTGCCGCTATGAGCGCGTCCGCTTTCGCTGCATATGCTTCGGGGTCCTTAAAAGAACAATCCGTAAGCAGCAGTCGGACATCCTCGGGAAGTTTCTCGCGGAATGCCTGTTCAAACATCGGGCAATCCGTATGCTCACCGGCTAGCATCATCATTTCGGCCATGAGGACGGAAGGCAGTTGGTCTCCAAGATCCGGTAGGTGCAGAAGTCTTGCCGCACCACCATGCTTATTTAACCCGAAGGTTCGCAGTAATACCTTCTTCATGGCCTCGTACTTGTCTTCCGCAGGTGAATTTACGATGAACCGCATCACGCGCTTGGTTGTGTCCGGCGATAGAGCGCTGACGAGGTAGAAGTACTTCGTGGATTCATCCGACACCTTCTTTATATGGAATTGAGCCTCGGCGTGGATAAACCAAGCTTGCGGTGCGTACGTCCAAAATAACGGAAGATGAACGCCTGCCGCGCTTGACTCCGGTGTGCCCTGCTCGGTCATCGTCAACGAGGCGTCGGGTTCCTGCTCAGTCGGTGATCGTCCAGATCACGTCGGGGTCACCAATATGGCGAGTCCGAAACTTGTTGGTTGTAGACGAAGTTTATTGCAGCCGCAATAAACGAATACAGAGTTAAACAACAAGGTACAGGACAACCAATACAAACTTACTCTCTTCCTTGAAGACTTCGCCGAACTCACTAAAAACGGGCGCCAAACGCGCACATGACATCGCTGGCCAATCAGCGATGTCGTTCCCTGGACCAATCCCCATGGTCGCGTTCCCACGTGACCTCGCTGGCCAATCCGAGGGTTCGACGACCTGGACCATTCTCTATGGTCGCTACAGTAGGCCATTTAGAACAGAGATGAGGAAAAACTTTTTCAGTCAGAGAGTTGTAAATCTGCGGAATTCTCTGCATCAGAAGGCAGTGGAGGCCAATTCTCTGAATGCATTCAAGAGAGAGCTAGATAGAGCTCTTAAGGATAGCGGAGTCAGGGGGTATGGGGAGAAGGCAGGAACGGGGCACTAATTGAGAATGATCAGCCATGATCACTTTGAATGGTGGTGCTGGCTCGAAGGGCCTCAGGTTCTGGGTGGGGGGGGGGTCATGTAGCGGCCCCTGGTGGTGAGCCACAAGAGGTACATAACCTTCGGCTCATCAGAGGTCGCGAGGTGCCCCGGGGGAGTATGGGTTTTGGCGCGGGCGGCAGATAAGGGATTGACTGGAGAGAGAGTAAGTGGGCAGTGAAATAAAGTGATGTCGGATAAACTTGGTCTTTTCCCTCGTTCTTGGATGGACAGCTCCGTGTCCACTACAACTTGATGATACACAAATCCGTCACGTACAGCTCCTGTCCACTGACCACTAAAGGCCGTCCCAAGAATGTTCCAAGAACATGCCATACGTGTCTAATAAAATTTCGAATATGAAATTAAACACCAACATTTGGGAGAGAGGAAGGGGTGGGATGGGAGGGGGGGGAGGAGGGGGAGGGGGTTGGGGGGGGAGGACAGGGTACTGCACCAATGTAGGAGAGGTTTGGGCCCAACGGGTCCACTTGCTCACTTGCTCTAGTGTTATGTAGATATACAAAATCACATGGAGAACTGATAGCGTGAATGCACAGACTTTTACCCAGAGTAAGTGTATCAAGAACCGGAGGACATATTTTTTAAGTATGGGCTGACTGACCCGCTGAGTTACTCCAGCTTTTTGTGTCTATCTTCATTTTAAACCAGCATCTGCAGTTCCTCCCTAGTGAGACCACACCTGGAGTACTGTGTGCAGTTTTGGTCACCAAATTTGAGGAAAGACATTCTTGCTATTGAGGGAGTGCAGCGTAGGTTCACGAGGTTAATTCCCAGAATGGCAGGACTGTCATACATTGAAAAACTGGAGCGACTGGACTTGTATACACTGGAATTTAGAAGGATGAGAGGGGATCATATTGAAATTTATAAGATTATTAAGGGATTGGATATGTTCGAGGCAGGAAACACGTTCCCAATGTTGGGGGAGTCCAGAACCAGGGGCCACAGAATAAGGGGTAGGCCATTTACAATGAAGATGAGGAAAAACTTTTTCACTCAGAGAGTTGTAAATCTGCAGAATTCTCGGCCTCAGAAGGCAGTGGAGGCCAATTCTCTGGATGTTTTCAAGAGAGAGTTAGATAGAGCTCTTAATGATAGCGGAGTCAGGGGGTATGGGGAGAAGGCAGGAACGGGGTACTGATTGAGAATGATCAGCCATGATCATGGTGAATGGCGGTGCTGGCTCGAAGGGCCAAATGTCCTCCTCCTGCTCCTATTGTCTATTGTCTATTGTCTATTGTAAAACATATGGGGTTAAATTCTAAACCCTGAGCTTTGGTTGTGGAGTGAGAGAGATCTTGAAGGGGCCTGCTCCTGATGCTGATGAGGATGCAAAGCATTAAACATAAACCTAAGCAGGAAATTTGGTCTTCTCTCCATCAATGCTGCCTCCACTGCTTCCAGTAGTTATTGTTTCAGTTCAGATTTCCAATTTCTACACCATTTTATATGTGCTTAATAATAATCCACTATAAATGGTTCGATTGTAATCATGTATTGTCTTTCTGCTGACTGGTTAGCGCGCAACAAAAGCTTTTCAAGTGACAGTAAACTAAACTGAACTTAAACTTACTCAATGAGTCTCCCTTCTACTGCACCAATCAAATAATTGTCCATTCACTTAACTTGTCTAATTTACACCAAAGTCTCTCTGCAGCCTCCTCACATCCCATGAGCAGACTTACTATTATTACATTTAATTTCACATCCAAATGATTTAAGAAAATAACTGCAGATGCTGGTACAAATCGAAGGTATTTATTCACATAAAGCTGGAGTAACTCAGCAGGTCAGGCAGCATCTCAGGAGAGAAGGAATGGGTGACGTTTCGGGTCGAGACCCTTCTTCAGACTGATGTCAGGGGGGCAGAACAAAGGAAGGATATAGGTGGAGACAGGAAGATAGAGGGAGATCTGGGAAGGGGGAGGGGAAGAGAGGGACAGAGGAACTATCTAAAGTTGGAGAAGTTGATGTTCATACCGCTGGGCTGCAAGCTGCCCAAGCGAAATATGAGGTGCTGTTCCTCCAATTTGCGGTGGGCCTCACTATGGCACTGGAGGAGGCCCATGACAGAAAGGTCAGACTGGGAGTGGGAGGGGGAGTTGAAGTGCTCAGCCACCGGGAGATCAGGTTGGTTGAGGCGGACTGAGCGAAGGTGTTGAGTGAAACGATCGCCGAGCCTGCGTTTGGTTTCGCCGATGTAAAGAAATGATTTAAGTGTGTTTTGGGAATAACAGCACAGAAACACAGATTTTACGATGAATTATAAATAGTCATCTGCTCTTTCTAAATATATTCTCATTGCCAACTTGACGTATTCCAAGTGTAGTCAAACATAAATCATGTTGCACGCAGAGAAGGGGTTGCACAATCTAATTTCTTGGCAAACTATTTCTGGTCTTAAATCACTTGTCTCCTTTGAAAAATATATATATTTTAAGTCTATCTGCGAGAGTGAATTGAACCATAATTTCACATCTCTCCCATTGAATGGTACTTTGCATAGTCTCAGTATGGTACTGAACTACATGGTCGGCAGTGTGCATTAGAGCCATCGTCTTGAACACCAGAATTGTATCACAATCAAACCAAGGTTGATACTGGTTATTAAAGGTGGCCAGGCTTTTCTTTTTTTTTATTTATTTTTTTTTTTTTTTATTAGAGGTTAAATACATCAATGTACTTCACATATATCTTGTTACAATCATTGTACCCCATAATTTTATGGCTTTTAAAGAAAAATAGTAGAAAGAAAGAGAGAAAGAGAGAGAGAAAAAAAAAAAAAAAAAAAAAAAAAAAAAGGAATCCACCAACTCGATAGTTTTCCGTCCCCCCCCTACCAAGGCCCGAGGTACTCCTCCACCCTATCTTTGTAATAATTCTATAAATGCAGACCACGTCTGATAGAAGCGTTCTGATTTTCCTTCCAGGCGGAGTCTCATATCTTCCAGATGTAGTGTTTCAAACATAGTTGAAATCCACATATTTAATGTTGGTATAGGAGCATTTTTCCAGAATTTTAAGATTAATTTTTTTCCTATTATTAAACCGTAATCAAATAAATTCTTTTGATACGCATTTAATTCCGAACTACCTTCTGTCATTCCGAAAATAATCCGTTCTGGCTTTGGTGTCATTTTTATTTTAAACACTTTTGTGAAAATTTCAAAAATTTCAGTCCAAAACTTTTGAATTTTTGTACAAAAGATGAATGAGTGCGCTATAGTAGCTTCTTGACAATGGCATTTATCACAAATTGGTGAAACGTTAGGGAAAAATTTATTTAATTTAGTTTTTGAGTAGTATAATCTATGTATGATTTTAAATTGTATTAAAGTATGTCTTACGTTAATTGAGCATTTGTGCACATTTAATAAGTATTGTTTCCACCTTTCAGTGGAAATTTTTATGCTTAGTTCGTTTTCCCACTCACCTCTAATACCTTCCGTTGTTGGTATTACTGCATTTAGTATAATATTATATATATGTGAAATTAAATTTGGTGATTCCGCCTTTGTATTCATTACTTCATCTAGTAAATCTGATGGGACGTTGTGAAATTCATGCGCATATTTTTTCAAATAATCACATATTTGGAAATATTTAAAATACTGATTGCTACCCAGATTGTATTTTAGTTGTAATTGTTTAAATGATAATAGTTTTCCCGTATCATACAAATCTCCCAAAGTTTTAATTCCTACTCTTTCCCAATGTATGAATGCTTTGTCTATAATCGAGGGTTTAAACAAAGGGTTTTTAGCAATAGGAGATAGGAGAGATAAGTTTCTTAGTTTTAAATTGTGTTTTATTTGTTTCCAAATTCTGATTGTACTATGTATAATTGGGTTTTTGTTGTAGTTTGTGTTATTCACCGTCATTGGTGAAAGAAGGATTGCACCAATATTAAATGGGGAGCAATCCTCTTTTTCCATAATGATCCATTCCGGTTGATGAAGAGCGTTATCCAACAATTGAATCATGTTTCTAATATTTACCGACCAATAATAATACATAAAATTAGGGAGTGCTAATCCCCCTACTACTTTGGGTTTATTCAGGTGTGATTTTTGTATTCTATGGGTCTTATAATCCCAAATAAAATTTGTAATATCTGAGTCCAATTTTTAAAAAAACTTTTTGGGTAAATATAGTGGGATTGATTGGAACAAGTATAGAATTTGAGGTAGAAAAATCATTTTTATGGCATTTATTCGACCTATTAAAGACATCGGGAGGGTTTTCCAGAATTTAATTAAATTATGTAATTTCTTAAGTATCGGGTTATAGTTTGCTTTAAACATGTCTTGGTATCTTCTAGTAATTTCAATGCCCAAGTATTTAAATTTCCCCCCCGCTATTTTAAAAGGAAATTGTACGAGATGTATAGAATCTTTCGGTTTTATTGACATGATTTCACTTTTACTCCAGTTTATTCTGTAACCTGAAAATGAACCGAAATCCTCAATTAAATTTAAAATATTGGGTATAGTGATATGAGGCTTTGTGATGTACAAAAGTACATCATCAGCGTATAATGATATTTTATTGTCTGAATATTTTGTCTTATATCCATGGATATTCGGATGAGTTCTAATACTTTCCGCTAATGGTTCAATTATGAGGGCAAATAACAATGGTGATAATGAACAACCTTGTCTATTACCCCTTGACAGTTGAAATTTCGTGGATAAAATATTATTAGTTAATATTCTTGCCGTTGGCTTATTATATATTAATTTAATCCATTGAATGAAATTCTCTCCCAGTTGAAATTTTTGCAATACCTTAACCATATACTTCCATTCAACCTGATCGAATGCTTTCTCTGCATCCAGCAAAATAATTGCGAGATTTGGATCATTAGTTTGGTGTGAGTGCATTATATTAAGCAATCGTCTCAAATTATTAAATGAATGTCTCTTAGGGATAAACCCCGTTTGATCTGGATGTATTAGTTTAGTGGCGTACTTATTTAATCTTCTTGCTAATATTTTTGCTAATATTTTTTGATCTGTATTTAACAACGCGATAGCTCTATAAGATCCAGGTTCTTCCTCATCTTTATCTTTCTTAAGTATTAATGTGATCGTAGATTCAGCTAATGTATCAGGTAATATTTGTTCTCTGAAAGCGTGTGTGTACATTTTCTGTAGACGAGGACTAAATATATCGTAAAAACTTTTATAGAATTCATTACTAAATCCATCGGGACCTGGTGTTTTTCCATTTTTTAATAAGAATATTGTTTCTTCTATTTCCTTATTAGAGATTTGTGCTCCCAATTCCTCTTGTTCCTGCAATTCTAATTTGGGAAGATTGCAATTATCCAGAAACTCATTGATTGCATTGGTGTCCGTTGTCGTTTTGGATGTATACAAATTCTCATAAAATTGCACAAATCTTTTATTAATTTCATTCGGTAATGTTAATACTTCCCCTTTGTCTGATTTAATCTTTGAAATCGAGTCTTTGAAATCGAGGTGGGCCACTTATTACAGTGCCGCTAAGCTCGGTCACTGTATTTTCACTTTTATTATTTTTTTTTTCTTCTTCTTTTTTTTTTTTTTACTATCACAATTAATCATATGTGTGTTTTTTTTTTAATGTAAAGATAATCGTAAAAGGAATCCACACACTGAACTGGGTAGGTTGACTGTTCCCCCATTGCTAAAGGACCTGAGGTATGGATGCACCACAAGATACATAGGTACTAAACCTAGTCAAAATGCAAGACACTAAACAAAATACATCGGGAGGAATCTCATTTTGTAGTTGGAATATTAGGGGGGCTAACGAACGTATTAAAAGGGGTAAGATTTTAGCACAGCTGAAAGCATTAAAGTCAGATGTTATCTTCCTCCAAGAAACGCATCTTAAAGTTCAAGATCAAGTTAGATTGAGGGCCAACTGGATAGGTCAAACTTTTCATTCGTCATACACGTCAAAATCCAGAGGCACGTCCATCATGATTCACAAAGATATACCATTTAAACAGAAAAATACCTTAACAGATAAGGATGGGAGATATTTGATAGTTACCGGTGAGATTCATGCAATTCCAATCACATTGGTAAATATATATGCGCCTAACTTTGATAATCCGCATTTTTTTAATAAAATTTTGAATATAATTGCAGAATATAATTACCAGAATGTTATAATTGGGGGAGACTTTAATTGTGTCTTAGATCCTTATTTAGATAAATCCAGTCAAAAACAACGAGGTAATACGAAATCTAAAACTAGTGAACTTTTAAACACATATATAAAAAATACAAATATAACCGATGTTTGGAGGATTGCAAATCCGACAGGCAAAGAATATTCGTTTTATTCACCGGTACACAAGACTTATTCACGTATAGATTATTTCCTGGTAGACACAAAATTAATTCCGTATACTCTTAACCCAAACTACCACACAAATACGATTTCAGATCATTCCCCCTTAACTTTTTTTTTAAAAATAGAAGGCATGTCTAAGAATACATCGTTCTGGAGGTATAACCCCCAAATTTTAAAAGACCCGCAAGGGAGTATATATCTAAGACAGCAAATGGATCTTTTTTTCGAAATAAATGATACGCCAGATACATCACCTACATTATTATGGGAATCTTTCAAAGCTTTTATTAGAGGTGTTATAATCTCATACCAAGCTTTTCAGAATAAAAAAAATAAGAGTGAACAACGGCAGCTACAGGAACAAATTAGACAATTGGATATAGATAATGCTAAAGACCCGTCGATGGATAAACACAATAAAATATTAATACTAAAATTCAAATTAAATAAATTACTATCAGAGAAAGTTATAAGATTACTCCAAATTACAAGACAGGAACAGTTTGAATTTGGGGAGAAGCCTCACAAACTTCTCGCACGCCAATTAAAAAAACGAGAAAAGGTGGCCAGGCTTTAGTAGCCAAGATACCTTTTAGTTATCATCAGGTCATAATTGATAGGAGCAGAATTAGGCTATTCGGCCCATCAAGTCTACTCCGCCATTCAATCATGGCTGATCTATCTCTCTCTCCTAAACCCATTCTCCTGCCTTCTCCCCATAACCTCTGACACCTGACTTAATCAAGAATCTATCTATCTCTGCCTTAAAGATATACATTGACTTGGCCTCCACAGCCTTCAATTCCACAGATTCACCACCCTCTGACTAAAGAAATTCCTCCTCATCTCCTTCCTAAAGGAATGTCCTTTAATTCTGAGGCTATGGACTCTTTCTCTAGTGGAAAGATCCTCTCCACATTCACTCTATCCAAGCCTTTCACTATTCGGTAAGTTTCAATGAGGTCTCATCCTTCTAAACTTCAGTGAGTACAGTGCTGTCAAACGCTCATCATATGTTAACCTACTCAATCCTGGGATCATTCTTGTAAACCTCCTCTGGACCCTCTCCAGAGCCAGCACATCCTTCCTCAGATATGGGGCCCAAAATTGCTCACAATATTCCAAATGCGGCCTGACCAACGCCTTATAGAGCCTCAGCATTACATCTGTTTATGTATACAAGCCCTCTTGAAATAAATGCTGGCATTGCGTTTGGATTCCTTACTATCGAGTTCCTTACTAGTTCTCACATGTGCAGCCAAATTATGCTGCTATCCTTCTAGCTGAATTTACACTGGAGGGAAAACATCTGATTTCTTGAGACAAATATGAAATGTCTTTTGAATATTCTCTGATATGGAAAATGGATAGGAATGGACCATTTGAAAAATCAACAGCAATATCTGAAACAGAGCAGTTGAATTTTTAGAATTGACAGAGAGACGTAGTATTTTGTTTGTGCTTTTTGATATATTTTGTTATCGCAGTATTGAACCTGCTATCATCAGCATTCTTGCTTCTGGCAATACAGTGCATAAATTATTTTAAATAATCCAAATTTAAAATTAAAAAAATCAATTGGCATCTTCAGTTGTATTGATGGGATAGAGTTGTTTTTTAGTATGGAATTATGAATTATTGTTCAAATTCTCCACAAATGAATAATGATTCATAAGTATCCTTGAAACGTGCATAGGTGACAGTGCGGGCCAGCTGGACTTGTGTGCGCCATGCAAATATACGCAACGCCAGATGCCTGTGTTCTTGCTGAGTGACTGGCCCTCAATTCACAGCATTATCAGGGGCCATCATCTGAACAAGCCATGCTCAAATGATGTTGGCCACTCTCCAATAGTATCAGTGGCCAGGAGCATCTGGAGCTGCCTGCAATTGCTGAAGCCTGCTTGTTCATGTCAAAGTGGAGCAGGTCACTGACTGCAGCAGGCTCCACCAAATGAACTAGACCCTGGTGAACTTCAATACTCACCCACCTTACGTTGCATTCATTTTGTTATCTTTGGTAAGTTTTAAAAGTTTGTGTTAATGTTCTCTGGTTTGTTTTATGTGGGGGGTGGGGGAGGGGGTCTGGGGGAACTTTTTTTCAATCTCTTACCTTGCTGGAGATCCGATTGTTTTCCAGATCGTATCTCCGGTCGCTCAGCGGCCTAACATCGTGGAGCTGGAGGCCTTGCCCGGGACTGACTTTGAGCCCCACCGTGGGGCCGTGGACTTACCATCAGAGCATGTGATCCCGTGTCTGTGATCAACGCTCCAACTGCGGCCTGCGGACTTTAACATTGAGGAGCTCGCAGTCTCGGGTTGAGATCGGTCGGGAGCTCCAAGCTGCATGAGGTTCGACAAGCTCTGACCCGGGGTAGATCGCACAAGTTGAGATCCCCCCCGATGCAGGAGCTTGATCGCCCCGACGAGGAAGACCCACCGCCGGCTACGGGAGTCAAGATCGTCTCGTAAACGGAAGGTTAGAGGCCCCCGACCACTGGAGGACAAAGAAGGGAGAGATTGAACTTTTTTTCACCTTCCATCACAGTGAGGAATGTGGAGGAGTCACTGTGGTGGATGTTCATGTTAAAATGTATTTTGTGTGTCCTGTGGCTTTTTATTGTTATAAACTGTATTGCAAATTACATTCCCCGTATGTTGTGAAACATACTTGGCTAATAAAGTTTTATTGTGATTGTGATTATGATTATGATTATGATTATGATTATGATTGTGATTGTGATTGTGATTGTGATTGTGATTGTGATTGTGATTGTGATTGTGATTGTCATTGTCATTGTCATTGTCATTGTCATTGTCATTGTCATTGTCATTTTCATTGTCATTTTCATTGTCATTGTCATTGTCATTGTCATTGTGATCGTGATTATGATTGTGATTGTGGTTATAATTGTGATTGTGATTGTGATTATGATTATGATTGTGATTGTGATTGTGATTGTGATTGTGATTGTGATTGTGATTGTGATTGTGATTGTGATTGTGATTGTGATTGTGATTGTGATTATGATTATGATTGTGATTGTGATTGTGATTGTGATTGTGATTGTGATTGTGATTGTGATTGTGATTGTGATAAGCAGTAATAGTAAAATGGTCAAATCATTGGAACGTAAACAACAGCTTCAAAGTTGTATATTTTTTTCAGTTCAGTTTCAGTGTCAGTTCAGTTATTCTATTGTCACGTGTACTGAGGTACAGTGAAAAGCTTTCATTGCGTGCTATCCAGTGAGCAGAAAGACAATACATGATTACAATCAAGCCATTTACAGCGTATAGAAACATGATAAGGGAATGACGTTTCGTGCAAGGTAAAGCCAGCAGAGTTCAATCAAGGATAGTCCGAGGGTCACCAAAGAGGTAGATAGTAGTTCAGCACTGCTTTCTGGTTGTGGTGGGACGATTCAGTGTCCTGATAGGGGCTGCTTTACAAAATTGCTATACAATCGTTATACAAATGAAAAATAAAATAATTCTCATTAACCCGTGGTCCATGATTCTATTCATCTACTCCCATTTGTTCACTTTTAATCATTTGGTTTCCGTTTAATTTAAACTACAATAATTTTTTTCTTACACTTCTACTTATGGAGGTGAAAGGTTTGGCCCTGGGTCTGGATAAGCACTATCAACATGAAGAAAGATGTTGAAGATCCACTGTAGAGACCTGTTTACAACATGGTTGCTACACACAATGTGATATTAAATGAGTCCTGCTGCATTGAAAGAGTAACCGCACAGGTTTGCTATTCTTGCTATTGAGGGCGTGCAGCGTAGGTTTACTAGGTTAATTCCCAGAATGGCGGGACTGTCGTATGTTGAAAGACTGGAGCGACTAGGTTTGTATACACTGGAATTTAGAAGGATGAGAGGGGATCTTATCGAAAAGTATAAGATTATTAAGGGGTTGGACACGTTAGAGGCAGGAAACATGTTCCCAATGTTGGGGGAGTCCAGAACCAGGGGCCACAGTTTAAGAATAAGGGGTAGGCCATTTAGAACAGAGATGAGGAAAAACTTTTTCAGTCAGAGAGCTGTGAATCTGTGGAATTCTCTGCCTCAGAAGGCAGTGGAGGCCAATTCACTGGATACATTCAAGAGAGAGCTAGATAGAGCTCTTAAGGATAGCGGAGTCAGGGGGTATGGGGAGAAGGCAGGAACGGGGTACTGATTGAGAATGATCAGCCATTCCCAGTTCTCTGACCAGTCTTACTGTCTCCGACCACATTTTATCTCTGTGTTCTTTGTTGTTACCTTCTCCCAGTTGACAACGATTTACCCTACATTGTCCTTGATCTCCATTCCCTTTGTCCTGTTTTCACACCTTACACTTCCTTAACTGACCACATTTTATCTCTGGTATTTATTTCAGAAAATGCTGGAGTAACTCAGCAGGTCAGGCAGCATCTCAGGAGAGAAGGAATGGGTGACGTTTCGGGTCGAGACCCTTCTTCAGATTGAAGTCTCGACCCGAAACGTCACCCATTCCTTCTCTCCTGAGATGCTGCCTGACCTGCTGAGTTACTCCAGCATTTTGTGAATAAATACCTTTGATTTGTATTTCGCTTGGGCAGCTTGCAGCCCAGTGGTATGAACATTGACTTCTCCAACTTTAGATAGCTCCTCTGTTCCTCTCTTCCCCTCCCCCTTCCCAGTTCTCCCTCTATCTTCCTGTCTCCACCTATATCCTTCCTTTGTTCCGCCCCCCTGACATCAGTCTGAAGAAGGGTCTCAACCCGAAACATCGCCCATTCCTTCTCTCCTGAGATGCTGCCTGACCTGCTGAGTTACTCCAGCATTTTGTGAAATAAATACCTTCGATTTGTACCAGCATCTGCAGTTATTTTCTTACACATTTTATCTCTGTGTGCTTTGTTGTTACCTTCTCCCAGATGACAACGATCTATCCTACATTGTCCTTGATCTCCATTCCCTTTGTCCTGTTTTCACACCCTACACTTCCTTGACCATGAGTAGAGTGGTACCTTTACCATAGGTGTGGGAAGGATTTGCAAATGCTGGTTTAGTCTCAGTCTCAGTGTGAAGAATGATCTCGACCCAAAATGTCACCCATTCCTTCTCTCCTGAGATGCTGCCTGTCCTGCCGAGTTACTCCAGCATTTTGTGTCTATCTTTGATGTAAACCAACATCTACAGTTCATCCCTACACATTATTTTTTTTCAATGATCCGTTTAAGTTGTGTGATCATTTTTTTAATAATCATTCGTATTAAATATGTAAGACGTACAGATGTATTTCATTGGGAGGCTTTGAATTTCACCAAAACAGACACTTTTAAGTCTGGAGTGGAAGTAACCGCATTGTGTTGGGAAGGAACTGCAGATGTTGGTTTAAACCGAAGACAGACACAAAATACTGCAGTAACTCAGCGTGTCAGGCAGCATCTCTGGAGAGAAGGAATGGGTGATATTTCGGATCATAGAAACATAGAAACATAGAAAATAGGTGCAGGACGAGGCCATTTGGCCCTTCGAGCCAGCACCGTCTTCATTGTGATCATGGCTGACCATCCACAATCAGTAACCCGTGCCTGCCTTCTCCCCATATCCCTTGATTCCACTATCCCCTAGATCTCTATCTAATCCTCTTTTAAATTCATCCAGTGAATTGGCCTCCACTGCCTTCTGTGGCAGAGAATTCCACAAATTCACAACTCTCTGGGTGAAAAAGGTTTTTCTCACCTCAGTTTTAAATGGCCTCCCCTTTATTCTTAGACGGTGGCCCCTGGTTCTGGACTCCCCCAACATTGAGAAAAAATTTCCTGCATCTAGCTTGTCCAGTCCTTTCATAATTTTATACGTCTCTATAAGATCCCCTCTCATCCTTCCAAATTCCAGTGAATACAAGCCCAGTCTTTCCAATCTTTCCTCATATGACAGTCCCGCCATCCCGGGGATTAACCTCATGAAACTAGAAGGGTCGAGAACCTTCTTCGAACTAATTCTTGCAGGAAGCTCGGACAATTTTATATACATGTGGAATCGAAGCAGCAGGATCCTGGTTTTCAGTAGCTTGTTAATTCCTTATTTTTTCCTTTGTATTCAAAGCCATTCAGAGATAGACAGTTCCAGTCTATAAATACGTCTCCTTTATTTTCAGTGTGAAAAGAACCATACTGTGAGTTTTTCACAATGCCAAGAACTAATAAGCAGACTGATGCTGCCAGCTCCTGCTAATAATGAAATACCCTGCTGTTACATATACTTAAAGAGGCAAAAGAACACACAAGCTACAATATTGGGAAGAAAATTGACAATTTACAATAGAAATACTCACCTGCCCTGCAAAGCCAGGAATTAATTGTCGTCAATGATGAAGGAGAGGTGCCTCCACTTACTAAATAACTCAGCATTATGGAGTGAACAAACCAAGACGACTGAATGACAAAATGTCTGAAGAAGGGTCTCGACCCGAAACGTCACCCATTCCTTCTCTCCAGAGATGCTGCCTGACCCACTGAGTTACTCCAGCATTTTGTGTCGATCATTGGTTTAAACCAGCATCTGTAGTTACTTCCTACACAAAATGACTGAGGTACCCAATATTTTATTAACATCAATTTATGGATCTACTAATGCACAGAACTTAGCCACTTTTGGTCTCAATTTCTTCCTAAACATGAGTCTCTTTCATGCTATTGATTTGGTTATTTCAAAGAACTGTCACTAACAAAAGCTCCTTTGTGCTTTACATTGGTTCTGAACTTGTTGCCACATTAACCTTCCAAGGCGTAACCTTAAAAATAAGTTCACGCCAATCTGATTTAGATTTAGAGATACAGCGCGGAAACAGGCCCTTCGGCCCACCGGGTCCGTGCCGCCCAGCGATCCCCGCACACTAACACTATCCTACACACACTAGGGACAATTTTTATATTTACCCAGTCAATTAACCTACATACCTGTACGTCTTTGGAGTGTGGGAGGAAACCGAAGATCTCGGAGAAAACCCACACAGGTCACAGGGAGAACGTACAAACTCCGTACAGACGGCTCCCGTAGTCAGGATCGAACCTGAGCCTCCGGCGCTGCATTCGCTGTAAGGCAGGACCTCTACCGCTGCGCCACCGTGCCGCCCTGATGGAATTGTCTTCCTCCAGAAATGTCCTCAATCTGTTCACCTATGCACGAGATTTTGACCCTGGCATCAGGCTGGCATTATGTTCATGTTCATAAGTTCTCGGAGCAGAAATTAGGCCATTCGGCCCATCAAGTCTCCTCCGCCATTATATCATGGCTGATCTATCTCTCCCTCTCAACCCCATTCTGCTGCCTTCTCCCCATAACCCCTGTCACCCCTATGAATGATGTTGGGAATGTGTTATGGATCTGGTGCTGTGCGTGAAACCTCTGGAAATAAAGACTACCATTTCTGTGCAACTTTTCTGGTCTTTTCTTGAAACTGATTACACATTTTCCTGAGGTATTTATTCACAAAATGCTGGAGTAACTCAGCAGGTCAGGCAGCATCTCGGGAGATGTGACGTTTCAGGTCAAGACCCTTCTTCAGACTGATGTCAGGGGGGGCGAGACAAAGGAAGGATATAGGTGGAGACAGGAAGATAGAGGGAGAACTGGGAAGGAGGAGGGGAAGTGAGGAACAGAGGAACTATCTACTTCTCCAACTTTAGATAGTTCCTCTGTCCCTCTCTTCCCCTCCCCCTTCCCAGATCTCCCTCTATCTTCCTGTCTCCACCTATATCCTTCCTTTGTCCTGCCCCCCCTGACATCAGTCTGAAGAAGGGTCTCGACCTGAAACATCACCCATTCCATCTCTCCCGAGATGCTGCCTGACCTGCTGAGTTACTCCAGCATTTTGTGAATAAATACCTTTGATTTGCACCAGCATCTGCAGTTATTTTCTTATATTATTCTTAAACATTTTCCTGAAGTGTTTTAATGTAGAATGCCTGTCTACCGATGGTAATATGGTGATCGGCAGGTGGTCAACTTCACTGATATTGACTGCAGAATCAACCTAGTGCAAGCCTCTGGAGACAACCCATCTTCCTCACACTAGGACCGTGATGAGATTTTTTACATCCATCTGAGAGAGCAGATTGAATCTCAGTTTGATGTCTCATGCAAAGGACAGCACATCAAACAGGTGCGCGGTATAAGCTGTTGATCGTGCACTTTGGCTGGGGGTGGGAGCTGCTTTACGTCCTCATCGTCCACCCTGGGTAGTTCTACGGAACGGGCAACATTTGCAGCAAAGCGCCAACTACGATACTCTGAAGCACCAATTGCCACTTTTGATTGTTGTAGTTGACATACGAAGGAAAGAAAGATGCACTTTGGCCAA